>NC_046309.1:27175000-27327500 GCF_004115265.2 Rhinolophus ferrumequinum
GCAGAGTAAAACTGTAGATTTTAATAGAGCACAGTAAGCGAATAGAGAAATACCTGAAGAAATCCTTCGTTATGAAGTAACTAGACTAAAAATTCTACGTGGTTTCATATTCATGGGTTAGAATGGAATTGGAACACTTTCCCTGTAGCAATATGGAAACAAAGACAGAGTATTCACCTTCCGCTTCCTGATTCTGACACTAAAACTTTATTCAACCGCTTTCCTTCACCCAAACAATTTACAAAACTATTAATGTACAAAAAATCTACTTGACCAACAGAATACAAATCATGTGACTTCCATTAAAATACTATGCACTATTCCTGGAAATGGCACAAGTTGCCTGGCAACATTCTATCATAGTTTAGTTTTTTCTTGTCTTACATAATTAAGCAGACTAAAAGAAAAAAGTCATTTTGGTAGCTTTTAGGTAGGTAGCATAGGTCACACTTTGGATGCAGCCACTATAGTAAGTGTTCATTTTTTATTTATTGGGATTTGAAGTAGACACACAAAGTTTATATAAATGATTAGAAACTAGGTTAGAGTTTCCCCAGGAAGCGTGGTGGCATTTCCACCTCCTTTTTATACTATTTATTTTTTCTTTTATCAACACGCTACTTGAAGTATCATGGTCAGACTGCAGTCTGATCCTCTCTAGGAGTGGCTGAACACAGCCAAAAGGTCTGCTGTTATCCAATCAGTTCGGAATAATTATTCTTTCATTTAAATCATTGTTTTCTTATTTGCAATTACTGAAAGTACTGAAAGTACTGTTTACTCCTTAAAAATCAAGAGGAGTTTTGGTTTTCAATGGTTTATTTTAACGCTGTTTTCTTTTTAACTATCTACTAGAGTTTAGAATTTGCTTATGCTTGTTAGAAAAGAATTTAACTACTGAGGGTTGGAAGGATAAACTGCATTAGACATTGTCAAATGGGATTGAACTGCAAAAATGTTTTTAAAATTTGATGGCCAGAAGCAGATGCCTACTGTAAATGGATAGGAAAGTGAAAATAAGTCCAAAAAAAATCTTGCTAAATTTTCTCAAAGTTGACATTTATGTTAAGTATTTAAGCTGTTTGATGCATTTTTTGATGCATATTTTGGCAGATATATTATTTCCAGTTAGAAATATAGAAATGAAAATATCTCTCATGGCATTTTAGTTCATTCTGTCAGTATCATATTCATGGGCACAGTAAAAAAAAATACGTATTGTATCAAAAACTGTCAGAACCTTAGAAAAGATTACTGTCTAATTCAATGCTATGATTCAGTGGAATCTTGATTATTGTTTTTTTCTAAAGAAAGCTACTGATAATAAGGAGAAAAGAGTGCTTAGGGAGAAATACAAGATGTGTTAGGATAAAACTTAAATTACCTTTCCAAATTTTCTTTTCCATGTAGCAGTCAAAGAAGTGGCAGATCGACCCCACTGACATCCCGACAGGAGACTCTCTAGCCAGCCTCCACTATCCGTGGCAGAACTTCCTTTTTACAAAATTATTTGATGACATTTTCAGAAGATTCTATATTTAAAAAAAAAGTCTGCACATAAATATTGATTTACTGACTTGTAAATGGCCTTTAAAAGATAGAAATAGGACAAAGATAAATGACAAAGGTGACAACATGAGACGAGTGAAGGATAAGTTGCTTAATCTAAGAGATGTTAATGCAAAAGACCGAACAATGGTGAAATTTAGCCAGTGTTACCAGTGTATTCCATTGGGATTTGGGCCATGGACTGGGATAGACCATAGCTTGGTCCAGTAAGAAGCTGCCAGTAATGACTGTACTGTATGGAAAGGGAATACACTGGAGCTTGGGCTGACGAGAGAAAGGAAGGATGGGAGGAAGCAAGGGAGAGACTAAGGAAAATATTTTGATAGAAATTTTCAGAAGTAGATAGGAGGAGAAGTGGTGAGCAGGAAGGGAAGCGGAGGAAGGTGGGCCCAGATCGACAGCCTCTGTTCTGACCTCAGACTTCAGCTTGATGCTTTATTTATGAGAGCAGACCAGTGGCCCGGGCAAAACATTTTAACTCATCCAACGTCCCAGAAATGACATTTCTCCTGCATTGAAGTGTCAACCTTATTTACCTGATTAAGCTTATTTACGAAAGAACAAAACAAAACAAGGTAAAAACAAACACAAAATTCTTCTTGCCCCTCTACCTTCCTGTACCCTTTCTTCTGGCCACTTCTACCTTCATTTATTTTCTTGCTCATAGAAAGATCCTGATGGCAGCTTATCCTGTGAGGTTGACTAACCTAAATTAAGTGAGTTGGATTTCCAGACGTTACTTGGCCTCTAAGCAGAATAAACAAAGTAATAATTAGGTCTCCATAACATAGTAACTAAGGGACCTTGAATATTAAAAAGACACAATTACATACTGATTGATGACTAAAAATAATCCAGATGAGAAATATATAAAATATGAAAATTTCCCATCATCATGCCAGAGAAAATTCTATTTAAAGATATATTGTGCAAATTACAACCACAGTCTTTTCTCTAAAATTTAAACATGTTAAAAGCATGAGCACCTTTAAAATTTTATCATATTTTATACAGTATTATATAAATCATATTTTATATCTCTAACTTAAGTAATATAAATCCATTGTTAAATTTAACAAAAATTTTAAAACAATGCTAAATAATGCTTTCTTTCTTTTTTGCTTCCCTTTGCATGTGTAACTATGTACCAATTAATCAATCAATCAATCCAGCCAGCCAGCAATCCATTCATCTATTCATATATTTATCCATCCATACATTTGTTTTCTAATATACCAATTATTTGACCTGCAATTTAGCAGCGGTCCTTAATATTAAACTATTCACTGAAGTTTTCTTCTTTTTCCTTAAGCATTTTAGTCATTTAATTAATTAATTTCTTTCCAGTGCCATTTTATTCTATATATTTTTAAGATTTTTATTAAAATGTAGCTAACATACAATACTATATCAGTCTCAGGTGTACACAATGATTATTCAATATTTATATACCAAAAGAAGTGATCATCTTAAGTCCAGCAACCATCTGACTTGTACTATGCTATCACAATATTACTGACTATATTCCCTATGTTGTACATTACATCCCCATGACTTATTTGTTTTATAATTAGAATATGAACTTCTTATTCCTCTTCCCCACCTTCACCCCCTTTCTAAATTTTTCAATTACAGTTGACATTCAATATTATTTTGTATCGATTTCAGGTATATAGCATAGTGGTTAGACATTTATAGAATTTAAGAACTGATCCCACTGACTAGTCTAGTCCCCACCTGACACTGTACATAGTTATTACCATATTGTTGACTATATTCCCTATGCTGTACTTTACATCCCCATGACGATTTTGTAACCACCAATTTGTACTTCTTAATCCCTTCCCCTTTTTCACCCACCCCCAACCCCCCCCATCTGGCAAGCACCTAAATGTTCTCTGCATCTATGAGTTTGTTTTTGTTTTGTTTGATAGTTTATTTTGTTCCTTAGATTCCACACATAAGCAAAACCAAATTGAATCTGTCTTTCACTGTCTGACATACTTCACTCATCACAATAACCTCCAGGTCCATCCTGCTGCCACAGATTGCAAGAGCACATTCCCTTTCATGGCTGAGTAATATTCCATTGCATATATGCACCACTTCCTGTTTATCCATTCATCCACTGATGGACACCCAGGCTGCCTCCACATCTTGGCCATTGTAAACAATGCTGCAATGAACATATGGATGCAAATGTCCCCTCGAAGTAATGTTTTGGGTTTCTTCAGATAAATACCCTGAAGTGCGATTACTGGGTCCTTCATTGTCTCTTGTTATAGCCTTTGTTTTAAAGTCTGTTTTATCTGTCGTAAGTACTGCTACACCAGCTATTTTTGTGTTGTTCCATTTTCATGAAAATATTTTTCCCCATCCCTTTACTTTCAGTCTCTGGGTGTCTTTCGACTTGAACTGAGTCTCTTGTAGGTAGCATATGTAAGGGTCTTGTTTTCTTATCCATTCAATCACCCTATCTTTTGATTGGAGCATTTACTCCACTTACATTGAAAGTAATTGTTGATAGATATGTAGTTATTGCCATTTTATTATTCATGTATTTTTTTTTTTCATCTTAAAGAAGTCCCTCTAAAATTCCTTGTAATTGTGGTTGGTGTTGGTGAACTCCTTTAGCTTTTTCATCTGGGAATCTCTTTATCTTTATCTGTCCTTGATTCTAAATGATAGCTTTGCTGAGTAGAGTAATTTTGATCTTAGGTCCTTACTTTTCATCACTTTGAATATTTCATGCCACTCCCTTCTGGTCTGCAAAGTTTCTGTTGCGAAAACAACTGACAGTCTTATGGGAGCTCCCTTGTAGGTAACTAATGGCTTTTCTCTTGCCACTTTTAAGATTCTCTCTTTGTCTTTAACCTTTGGCATTTTAATTATGATGTGTCTTGGTGTTGGCCTCTTTGAGTTCATCTTGTTTGGGTCTCTCTGTACTTCCTGGGCTTGTATATCTGTTTCCTTTGCCAGGTTAGGGATGTTTACCATCATTATTTGTTCAAATAGGTTTCAATATCTTGCTCTGTCTATTCTTCTGGTAACCCTATGATGTGAATATTGGTATGCTTGATATTGTTGCAGAGGCCCCTTAAACTATCCTCATTTTTTTAAATTCTGTTTTGTTTTTTGCTGTTTTGTTTGGATGTTTTCTGCTACTTTATCTTCTAAATCACTGATTCAGTCCTCTGCTTCATCTGTTGCATCCCTCTAATGTATTCTTCATTTCCGTTATTGTATTCTTCTTCTGACTGGTTCTTTTTCATGTTTTCTATCTCCATTTTTATGTTTTCTATCTCTTTGTTGAATTTCTCACTTAGATTATTGAGCATCCTTATAACCAGTTTTGAACTCTTCGCCTGGTAGATTGCTTTCCTGCATTTGGTTTAGTTCTTTATTTGGAGCTTTGTTGTGTTCTTTTATTTGGGACATGTTTCTTTGTCTCTCCATTTTGGCTGCCTCCTGTGTTTGTTTCTATGTATTAGGTAGGGCTGCTATGTCTTCTGGTCTTAGTAGAGTGGCCTTATGTACTCTCTTTGGTGCAGTCTTCCTGGTCAGCTGATTTGGGTACTCCAGGTGTGTCCCGTTTGTGAGTGTGTGCCTGCCTGTTGTAGTTGAACCTGGGAGGCTATTTGCACATCAGAGGTAAGAATTGATCCCTGGGCTGATTGGTTGTGAGGGCTGGTTGTGACTACAGTGGAAGAGCTGCTGTGAGGGCTCTCCCTGTGGGGCAGGATTTGCTTTAACAGGTCTCTGGTGCCATCTCAGTGTTCTCTTTGGGAGTATCATCCCCAGAAGTGACCATCTGATGCTCTGGCTGCATCCAAACGTGGCCACTGGGTATACCAGCCCTGAGGCATTTGGGAGGGGCCCCACTACAGGCCAAGTTCAACCTCAGCTTGTGCCCTGCCTACATGGCATGAACCACAAAGCAATCCCCAGATGGACACCACCCACACTGGGTTTGGAGGTGCCTTAAGAGGTCAAGCTGCAAATGAAGGCCAGCTGCTGCTAAGCCCCAAGACGGGCTTAGGGCAGCTCAGCCAGAGCTCCCGGACACACCAAAGCCACATGCTGCTTGTTTGGGTTTTGTGAACCTTTGAAAGATTTTAGGAAAGTCTGGAACATAAAAAAAGACAGGCTGTTTATGCAGAAAAGCCACTGGAAGTGGCTTGGGTGTGCCCGAAGGTTGGGTTGGCTAGGGTTTCAGTGAATTAGCAAGGCAGGGTAAACAAATGGTGTTAGTCAGGTTGATGGAGATCCAGATATGGCAGCTGCCTGCGTCTGCACTCTGGGAGCAAGGAGAGCTCAACAAAGAAATAATTGCTTCCACAAGCTCCTTCATCCAGGAGAAAGCTGCCCCTCCATCTCTCATCCTGCATCCAGACAACTCAGTTCCCCATCCCCTCCATATGTCCCTGGTGCCTTTCAAGCTGCTGGCTCAGTGCTGGAGCTCAGAATGGATGAGTCCATAAGTGAGTAAGTCCATGTGTGGGGCCTTTTAAGAGGAACACCTGGGACTCCAGCTGCCTTTGTTTCACTCAGCCACAAATTCTGCTGGTTTTCAAAGCCAGAAGGAATGGACACTTCTCTCCCTGGCCCTGGAACTCTGCGCTGGGGATCCTGGTGTGGGGCTGGATCGTCTTGCTCCTCTGAGGGGGACCTCCAAAGCTGAGATATCCCTTCTGATTTGTAATGATCATACAAGGGTGTGGGACCAGCCTGTTTCCCATCACCACCCCTCCTACCAGTCTCAAAGTGGCTTCTTCTGTGTGTCCTTAACTGTAGGGCTTCTGTTCAGCTAGCGTTCATGCAATTCTCAATGATGGTTGTTCTGTAGTATAGTTGTAATTGTGATGTGGTCGTGAGAGGTAGTAAGCACAGCATTTAACTACGTCACGATCTTGACCAGATCTTCATTTAATTGAATATCAATGGAAAAATGTGTGCTGTTATGAGGGAGGCTGCCTTGTTCATAGGAAACTAAAGTGTGAGTATAAATTTATACTGTTTGCTCCAAGTTAAATTATAATTGATTCTTGGGAAAAATTAATATTTCAACTTAGATCCCACTTGTAATTCAAAATTGTGTTCACAAAATACCTATGATTTTGTATAGTTTTAAATCTCAGAAATATTTTCTTAACTCCCTTGTATGATTCTAGATTGAATTTTTTTAGTTAGTAAAGGCGAAATTGAAGAAAAAAAGCAAACATTGAGCTATGATATTCAAATATGAAGTTGAACTCTGATTCCAGTAACTAAGATATGCTATTGGAAATATTTTTATGAGATTGAGAATATTCAACTTTCACTTCCAATCAAAGCAATTTAGTTTACAAGTGTACAGAATTCATTAAATTAGGTAAAACAGGTGTTTAGTATTAAGAAAGTGAAGACATGGGTTTTTAAAACAATCAATTATCTAATCCTCAGTGATGCCTTTCAGAATGACACCTCCATCTGGAAATCCAAGGCTACATGACAAATTCTGTCATCAATGAAAACAGAAACAAGCATATAACTCACTATTCATTTTAAACTTAGTAATATTATTTCTGACACAGATAGATGTTATTTATAATATATGGAATGTTAATAAAAAGTTACATTTTAATGGCAAGAAATGATTATATCACCTTTATACAATAATGATGCCATAAAATGTTGGCTAAATTATATTTTAAAAATAGATTCAATAGAATGTCCTTATAACACTCATTTTGAGGATTTGTCAAACACCTGTCTAATAGCAATGAGTACTACAAAGGATCTTGCTACTTAAGTCCTTTTTTTTTTAAATACTCTAAATAAATCCTTTCATTTCTTTTCCTAAAAGATTTTTATTAAAATAAAGCTAATATTCAATATTATATTAGTTTCAGGTGTACATCATACTTATTTAACAGTACCCACCTAGCACTATACAGAGTTATTACCACATTATTGATTATACCCTATTGCTAAAGAAGTGATCACCATGATAAATCCAGCAACCATCTGACACTGTACCATGCTATCACAATATTATGGGATATATTCTCTGCTGTACATTACATCCCTATGACTTATTTATTTTATATCTGGAAATTTGAACTTCTTATTCTTCTTTGTCTTCTCCCTTTTTTTAATTTTTCTATTAGAGTTGACATTCAATATCATTTTATATTAGTTTCAAGTGTATAGCACAGTGGTTAGACATTTATATGATTTAAGGAGTGATGCTCCTGAATAGTACCACCTGGCACTATACATAGTTATTACCACATTATTGATTATATTCCCTATACTTTACATCCCCATGACTACTGTGTAACAACCAATTTGTACTGAATTTCTTCTCCTCTTCACCCACCCCCCAAGCTCCTTCCCATCTGGCAATCATCAAAATGTTCTCTGTATCTATGAGTTTGATTCTGTTTCATTTGTTTATTTTGTCTTTGGATTCCACTTACAAGTGAAATCATGACATTTGCTTTTCTCTGTCTGACTTATTCCACTCAGCACAGTATCCTCTAGGTCCATCCATGTTGTCACAGATGGCAATATTTTATTATTTTTATGGCTGAGTAATATTTCATTGTGTATATGTACCACCTCTTCTTTACCCATTCATCCATTCAGGGACACCAAGGTTGCCTTCATACCTTGGTTATTGTAAATAATGCTGCAATGAACATATGGATGCAAATGTTCCCTCGAAGTAGCATTTTGGGTTTCTTCAGATAAGTACCCAAAAATAGGATTACTAGGTCTTTCTTTGTCTCTGGTTGTAGTCTTTGTTTAAAAGTCTATTTTGTCTGGTATAAGTATTGCTGCTCCAGTTTGTTTGTTTGTTTGTTTCCATTTTCATGAAATATCTTTTTCCATCCCTTTACTTTCAGTCTTTGTGTGTCTTTCAAGCTGAACGGAGTCTCTTGTAGGTAGCATATGCAAGGGTCTTGTTTTCTTATCGATTTAGCCACCCTATATTTTAAAAGGTGCATTTAATCCATTTATATTGAAAGTAATGTTAATAGATATGTAGTTATTGCCATTTTATTATTCATATTTATTATTATTATATTATTATTGCCATCTTAAAGAAATCCCTCTAATATTCCTTGTAATACTGGCTTGGTGGTGAAGAACTCCTTTAGCTTTGTCTTATCTGGGAAGCTCTTTCTCTGTCCTTTGATTCTAAATGATAGTTTTGCTGGGTAAAGTAATCTTGATAATAGGTCCTTGCTTTTCATCACTTTGAATATTTCATGCCAATCCGTTCTGGCCTGCAAAGTTTCTGTTGAGAAATCAGCTGACTCTTATGGGGGATCCTTGTAAGTAACTAACTGCTTTTCTCTTTCTGCTTTTAAGATTCTCTCTTTGTCTTTAACCTTTGGCATTTTCCTTAAGTTGGTGTTGGACTCTTTGGGCTTATCTTGTTTGGGACTCTCTGCACTTCCTGGGCTTGTATATCTATTTCCTTCACCAGGTTAGGGAAGTTTTCTGTCATTATTTCTTCAAACAGGTTTTCAGTACTTTGCTCTCTCTCTTCTCTTTCTGGTACCTTGGTAATGTGAATCTTGGTACACTTGATGTTGTCCTAGATGTCGCTTAAAATCTCCTCAATTTTATGGATTCTTTTTTCTTTTTGAAGTTCTGATTGGGTGTTTTCTGCTACCTTGTCTTCTAAATCGCTGATTTGATCCTCTGCTTCATCTATTGTTAATTCCCTGTAATGTATTCTTCATTCCCATTACTGTATTCTTTATTTGTGACTAGTTATTTTTCATGTTTCCTATCTCCATTTTTATGTTTCCTATCTCTTTGTTGAAGTTCTCCCTGATATCATTGAGTGTCCTTATAACCAGTGTTGGAACTCTGCATCTGATAGTTTGCTTATCTCTATTTTGTTTTGTTCTTTTTCTGGAGCTTTGTTCTGTTCTTTTATTTGGGATGTGTTTCTTTGTTTCCCCACTTTGCCTGCCTCCCTGTGATTGTTTCTATGTATTAAGTAGGGCTGCTATGTCTCCTGGTCTTAGTAGAGTGGATTTTATGTAGTAAGTGTGCTGTGAGGCTCAGTGGTGCAGTCTTTCGGGCCACCTGAGCCACACAGTTCAGGTGTGTTTCTTATGTGGGTTGTGTGTGCTCTCCTCTTATAGTTAAGCCTTGGTTGATGTTTGCACATCAGTGGGAAGGATTGCCCCTCAGGTTCATTGGTTGTGATGACTGGCCTTGACTACAGTGGAACAGTTGTGCAGGGGCTGATCCTACAGAGCAGGGTCTGCCTCAGCAGTGCTCTGGTGCCTGCCCAATCCACCTCTTGGGTGTATTGTTCCTGGAGGCAGCTGGGTGATACTCCAGCTCATTTCAAATCTAGCCACTGGGGACACCAGTCCCCAGACCACCTTGGAGGAGATCTGCTGCTGGCCAAGTTCAGCTGCAGCACGTATCCCACCTAGGGCCACCTAGCAGGAACCACAAAGGAATCCACAGATGGCCACTGCCCATGCCATACTTGGAAGTACCTTGAGAGGCCAAGCTGTGAATCAAGGCTGGCTGCCACTAGTGCAGTGATTAAGGCTGTTCAGCCAGAGGTACAGGGCATGCTAAAGCCAGATGATGCTTATCTGGCTTCCGAGAACATTTGAGAGATCCTAGGAATTCTTCAGCATCAGCCAAAGCAGGCGGTTTGTATGAAAAAGTCACTGGAAGTGGCTTGGGTGTGCCTGAAAATTGGGCAGAATGGAGTCTCGAATCGCCAGGGCATGGCAAACAAACAGCTTGATGGAGAATCAGATGTGGAGGCAACCTGCATCTGCACACAGGGAAGAAGAAGGGCTCAACAAAGAAACAATGGCCTCTGCCAGCTTCTTCATCCAGAAGAAACCTGCCCCTCCAGCACCCATCCTGAAGCCAGAACACTCTGTTCCTCACTGTATGTCCCTGTTACATTTCCAGCTGCTGCCCCAGTGCTGGATCTCAGAGTAAGTCCTTTTAAGGACTTACAAGGCCGGCCCTTTAAGAGGAGAGCCTGGGAGTGCAGCAGCCCTCCATCTCAGTCAGTCACAATTTCTGTTAGTTTTCATAACCAAAAACTATGGAGACCTGTCTCCCTGGCACTGGAACCATGGGCTGGGGTAGAGCTCAGACCTCTCACTCCTCTGGGGCTGACCTCCACATGTGAGATATCCCTCCCAATTTTTACTGGTCACACACAGCTGTGGGACCAGACTGTTCTATTTCTCTGCCCCTCCTACCAGTCTCCAGGTGGCTTCTTCTGCATGTCCTTAGTTGTAGGGCTTCAGTTAGCAAGATTTTAGGTGATTTTCAATGATGGTTTTTCTGTAGTTTTGTTGTAATTTTGATGTGGTCATGAGAGAAGGTGAGCACCTACATCTTGATTGGAAACCCCCTAAATTTTATGTTTTAAGGATATGATCTGATTTTTGGCATACCTGATTCCATATAAGACTAAATGATTATAGGCTTTGATATACATGCATAAACATGCATGTACATATTTATATGTACGAGAGAGAGAGAGAGAGAGATGTATACACATTTCAAGAAAGGAAAAAACTATCAAAATTGTAATACTTAATATATACCGATAACAAAAGATGAATACAAGTCACATTTGACTTCTGCAATTACAAGAGGTGCTCAAAGTGGTTACCATCAGCGTAATTTTAATACCTTTTTTCCCTTTATTAAAATGTATACACATTTTAAGATATATACACACACATATATATATGAGGGTGCCAAAAAATGTATATGAGGGTGCCAAAAAATGTATACAAGTGGACACTTTGGTCAACGTTGCTTAAGCAGTAGTTCACTTTAATCAGAAGTGTCTGGACACTGATGGTAACCACTTTGAGCACCTCTTGTAATAGAAGTCAAATGTGACTTGTATTCATCTTTTGTTATTGGTATATATTGAGTATTACAATTTTAATACAGTTTTCCTTTCTTAAAATGTGTATACATTTTTTGGCACCCTCTGTATACATATATCTTTTATTGCCACTTAACCCAAATAATTTTAAACAATATTTCCTTGAATTATTTGTTTCCCTTTATTATCTTACCTGCTATTACTCAGACAATCATTGAGTTATCAAGGTTCACTTTGAAAGAAATCCTTCTGAAAGAAATCCTATTTAAATTTTTTAATTTAAAAAAAATTTTTAAATAGGTTAATAGGAAGACAGAGAGCAAGAAGGATGTTTAATAATCATTCATATTTTAGCATAAATTAGCTTCATTAGCTTCACGGTTAGTGTTGGTATGGAACAAGATAGATGATAATGCATATTCTTGCAGTGCATATAATGTGTTAACATTTATTGACTGCCTATAAAGCTCCAGGCACTGTGCTAAGAGCTAGACATACAGAATTTACCTCCTATAATCTTTACTTTATTGTTAGTACTGTGTTTCCCTGAAAATAAGACCTAACCGGATCACCAGCTCCAATGAGTCTTTTGGAGCAAAAATTAATATAAGACCCAGTGTTATTTTACTATAATAAAGACCATATATAATACAGTGTAATATAATATAATATAATATAATGTAATATAACATAATACCAGGTCTTATATTAATTTTTGCTCCAAAAGACACATTAGAGCTAATGGTCCAGCTAGGTCTTATTTTCGAGGAAACATGATAAAACTAAATGTGATTCTGAGTTCAGGTGAGTCCTTGCTTTTCATTACTTTGAATATTTCCTGCCAATCCCTATGGCCTGCAAAGTTTCTGTTGAGAAATCAGCTGACAGTCTTATGGGAGCTCTCTTGTAGGTAACTAACTGCTTTTCTCTTGCTACTTTTAAGATTCTTTCTTTGTCTTTAACCTTTGGAATATTAATTATGATGTGTCTTGCTGTAGACCTATTTGGGTTTGTTTTGTTTGGGACTCTCTGTGTTTCCTGGGCTTGTATATTCATTTCCTTCACCAGGTTAGTGAAGTTTCCCATCATTATTACTTCAAATAGGTTTTCAATACCTTGCTCTCTCTCTTCTCTGTCTCGTACCCCTATGATGTGAATGTTGGTATGCTTGATGTTGTCATAGAGGTCCTTTAAACTGTCCTCAGTTTTTTGGATTTTTTTTGCTGTTCTCATCGGGTGTTTTCTGCTACTTTTATTTTAAATTGGTTATTCGATCCTATACTTTATCTAACCTACCGTCTATTCCCTCTAGCGCAGGGGTGTTCAAACTGCGGCCCGCGGGCAAATTGCAGACCGCTATCCATTTTTTATTGGCCCGCAGCAAATTCCAAAAATATATTTAGTTTACTTAAATAAACCAGGTGAGGAAATACGTACTTCACCTCGAGTGAGTGGCCCGGTTGTTTGTGTATTTTACCGCATATGGCTCTTGGTGAAAAACGTTGAAAAAAATTTGGACACCCCTCTCTAGCGTATTCTTTATTTCAGTTACTGTGTTCTTAATTTCTGACTGGTCCTTTTTTGTTTTCAATCTCCATTTTTATGTTTCTGATCTCTTTGTTAAAGCCCTTGCTGAGATCCTTACAACCAGTGTTTGGAAGTCTGCATCTGGTAGATTGCTTACCTGCATTTTGTTTAGTTCTTTACCTGGAGCTTTCTTCTGTTATTTCATTTGGGGCATGTTTCTTTGTCTCCCCATTTTTTCTGTCTCCTTGTTTTTGTTTGTATGTACTAGGTAAAGCAGCTCTGTCTCCCAGTTTTAGTACAGTGGCCTTATGTAGTAGGTGTCCTTTGGGGCCCAATGACACAGTCTCCCTGGTCATCTGAGATGGGTCCTCCAGGTGTGTCCCTTGTGTAGATTGTGTGTGCCCTCCTGTTGTAGTTGAGCCTTGGTTGCTGTTTGCATGTCAATGGAAGGGATTCACTCTAGGGCTGATTGGCTGTGAGGACTGGCTGTCAATATAGTGGATGAGCTGTTGTGCAGGGGCTGGATTCACTTTTTGAGGTCTGACAACAGACTGTCCGTTGGGTTTGTTGTTGGGGAAGGTGGCTGGGGGGTGCTATAGTGTGGTCTGAAGCCCCACATCAGTTTTGTTTGTTCTGGAGCCTCTTGGGAGGGGTTCTGTTGCAGCCAAGGTCAGCCACTGCCTGTGCCCTACCCAGGGCCCTTTGGTGTGAGCTACGAAGTAATCTGCAGATGGTTGCCACTTGTACTGGGCTTGTAACTGCCTTGGAGATGCTAAACTGCAACCTGAGGCCTGCTACCACTAATACCAGGCTTTGGCTGTTTAGCAAAATGTATAGGGCACATCGAGGCCAAATGCTGCAATTTTGGGGTTTGTGAAACTTTGAGAGATTTTCGGAAAGTCCATACATGAGCCAAGGTAGGCCATTTGTATGGGATAGCCACTAGAAGTAGCTTGGATGAGTCTGCAAGTTGGGTTGGGAATCATCAAGGCGGGCAAACTGTGTTAGCCAGATTGATGGAGATTCAGGGGTTGTGGCCACCTGCATCTGCAGGCAGGTAGGGAGCAGGGCTCAACAAGGAACAATGGCTTCTGCCAGCACTTTTTTCTGGGAGAAAGCTGCCCCTTCAGCACTTGCCCTGAAACCAGTCAATTATATGAGTTCCTCCCCATATGTCCCTGGCACCTTTTGAGCTGCTTCCCCAGCCCGGAGCTCAGAACAAGTGAATCTGTCAGCAAGTAAGTCTGTGTTCTGGCACTTTGAGAGAACACCTGGGACTCCAGCTGCCATCTGTCTCACTCAGCTACAATCTCCACTGGTTTTCACAGCTAGACATTATGGGGACTTCTTTTCCCGGCAAAGGAACCCCAGGCTGAGGAACCTGGTGTGGGGCTGGGAACCCTCACTCCTGAGGGGTATCCTCTGCAGCTGAGATATCCCTCCAGATTCTGAAGGGCCACAGGAGGGTGTGGGACCAGCATGTTCAGTGTCTTTGCCCCATCCTATCAGTCTCCATGTAGCTTCTTTTGTATGTCCTTAGTTATAGGGCTTTTTTTCCAGATACACTTCAGGTGATTCTAAATGTGGTTGCTCTGTAGTTTAGTTGTGATTTTGATGTGCTCATGAAAGGATGCAAGCACAGCGTTTACCTGCTCCACCATCTTGACTGGAATCCCCTCATCTCTGCCTTGATAGTTGGACTTCTGTAGTGATACAGAAGAACACAAATGTACCTCCAACAAATCTCTGCTTTCTTATTAGCTATACACATTAATGTTTACACTTGTGGACTACATTTAAATGTCTAAACCAATAACACACAAACATGGATCAAATATTGTTACTCTGATAGATGGAATGAAGAAATTATTACTTTCATCAAGATATTTTGCCCATATTAAAGAAAAAATAAACCTTTCAAAAATCTGTCCTATTTTTCACACTTTAACATATAAGATCAAATTATTTTAAACACCTCTTAATACAATGAACAAAGATAATGATTTTTTTATAATATAACTTCCAGAAGTTTGAAAAAGTTATTTGAACAGTCTTAGAATTGTTTTCTTTTCTTACTTTACTATTTTATTGTTTTCAGGACAAGGAAAGAAGGGTGCTGAGTGCAATTGGTAACTCTGAATTTTAATGCCTGCTCCATCATTATGTTTAAACTTTTTAAAGGTAACCCTACCTCCAACTCCCAATGTGTCTCTGGCCTCATATATAAAAAGAGAATGATTGTAATGAAATTTCTTAATGGAACATTTAAAACATTTTCTAGAAGTAAATTTTCACACACAAAAAATTGTTTTGTCAAAAGCTACAAGGATATATATAACCATTCAGAAGGAAAAGCATTTTTAATGTAAGAAAATGTTATCTTCCTCAATATAGAATGCTGGCATGTCTACAGTGCATATCTGGCTGGCAAGTAGGCTAAATGACACACATATTTTGTACCTCTAATTTGATCAAAGTAATCAGTGTTGGCCACATATAATATAGGTGTTTTTCTAACTAGCAACTATGATAATAACTTTTATCACAAAATGACAATATGGTGGGCACATTAGCCACTGAGTGCCATATGGTATAATATTTAATGACAACTCCTCTGAGAGGAATATTTCACAAGTTTAATTGTACTGTCCTAAATACAAGCATTTGATATGAGCCTGCAATGAGTTCTAAAGCAGTTATCAGAAGTAAAGCAAAAGTTAGCAGTTTTGAGAATACTGTTATATATCAAAATATGAATTTCTAATTCTATCAAGCTTTTGGAAAATTTAAAAATATGCCTTTCAAAGACTGTACTAGACTTAACTTTAAATATAATTTAAAAAAACATTTTATGTGTGTTAATGTTAAATTTCAATGCATTATAAAACACTAACACAGTGCCTTACACACAGTAGGCACAGGGAATTTTAAATGTAATTCAATTGTTTTTCCACAATGTTTACTGTGTTATTTTTCAAACTCTTTGAATAGGTTGCAATATGGTTTTTGTTGTTGTTTATAATATAATTTTTGCGTTTCTTTATATGTGTGTATATGACACGGAACTTACATTCGCATAAACTTTAAATCCAAAATTTTATGCCATATTAGACTCTTAGAGACAAGTTGGAAGTTCTAATGTCTGGATAATAGTGCCTGATTCTTAGGAGGGAAACAAAACAGTATCTATTTTGCCTCATTTAATATAGAGTGATGCTCTCATTCTCTTTTTTTTCCCTCTCCCATCAAACAAACAGCATTCCTCCTATAAATCCATAAATCCTGGAGGGTGAATTGTTTCTAGCATATGCTGAATAATATAATGCTTACAGCATAATCTTTGCTTTGGGATTTGGATCTGCTTCTTAGTGGCTGTGTAACACTGGGTGATTTCTTAACCATCCTGGAAGATGGGGATAAGAATATCTAACTCACAGCTTTGTGGTTAAAGATGAAATCGAATAATGCATGAAAAGTACATAGCACAGTGCCTGGTACATAAATAGTAACTCTCAGGATTATCAATTTTCAGTGGCTTCAAACAAGAAAGTCTGAAAAGATTAGACGTAGAAATACAACATATAGAACATATAGAAACAAAACTCTCTTCAAATACTGTCGGCTCAAGAACAGTGTCTGTTTAACATATTTGAAGCAA
The DNA here is from genome assembly GCF_004115265.2 of Rhinolophus ferrumequinum. Taxonomy (NCBI): domain Eukaryota; kingdom Metazoa; phylum Chordata; class Mammalia; order Chiroptera; family Rhinolophidae; genus Rhinolophus; species Rhinolophus ferrumequinum. Next base: position 27,191,644 of record NC_046309.1, read on the forward strand.
ATGTGTTTTTCCTCAAAAGATCTGAATACTGGACGTTTTAGTCTGCTTTGAGTATATGCAGATATGTTCTAAAATGTATTTCAGTGTTACTGATAAACATTATTTCAAATATTTTTCCCAAGCAGTTTCATTTTGCACTTAAAGTCATTTAAATAGAATACACAAATGCATCATCATCATTATTAAAGATATGCATATTTTACACACAAATATATACAAACACACTTACGACTGTTTGGGAACTGGGGAAAGAAGATGGGGGAAAACAGAAATAAGGTTGCTTATCATACAAGTGCATCATGAATGTGTACAGGTATGTCAAACTGGGTGACTGCTGCTATGTTTGACGTCACCAGGACAAACACCTAAAAATCTTGTGATTTCCTATCTGTGCACATGTGCGTGCATGCACACATGCACATGCGCAAACACACGCACACACACGCACACACACTCACACTTTCATTTATAACACTCATGTACATTAATATGAATATCTTTACACATCAGAATTCCTCTTGAAAATCAAGTGTACTTTAAAAGCAAGACCATTTGTATTTCCTAAAACTCAGGCATGATGGCGTTCATATTCAATGCTTCATCTTAAATGAAATAAGCAAAACATAAGGCCGAACTAAAATTCATGACCAAGTGGTTATTTAAATGTGAAACAATGAAAGGAAAATAAACACATGTTCAGTCGGCCAGCTTGAGTCAGTGTGTGAAAGGATAAACTTTTCACATGTCAGAGGATCCGTAAAAAGAGAGATACTATGAGAAGCTGAAACATTTTTCTTCAAACAATGAGAATTACACACTTGAAAATCTGGTGTCAGAGAAACCAAACCAAAGCAAACCAAAACAACACCACCTTGCACAAGTGGAAGTATAAATGTCAGGAATTTTAAAAATACATTTAAAATAAATTTACCTTCTTTTGCTATTTCTGTTTTAACTTTGAGAACACAGAAAAGCACATCAAATACTGGATTTGATAAACATTTACCAAGGAATTCTTTGTGCATGATAGTAAAATATATTTTTACTATTTTTACTAATATAAACACAAGCTAAAATAATTTTTTTAAATGCCTGAGAAGTGTCAGGTTAACAACATAAGTAGTTGTAAATTAAATTAATGCAAAATAATTCAGATTATTATAATTTATTGCTAAATCCACTAAAAAGTTGTTTAGGAATAAGTGCACTTTCAATAGTTTTGATACATTCAAAAACAAATACTGGCATCTGATAAATAATTTTCAAAATCTATTTTGTTCATTCATTAAAAAAGTGACTAAAGGCTTACTGTTAAGACATACACTCTGCACATAAAAATGTGCAAAACCATAAACATTTAAATTACTGCTAATGAGATGGGCTACCTGCCTTTTTCAATTCACAATAGCTGCACATATTTTAAATAGCTCAATTAAAGTTTATTCAGACTAGATAATTTATCTACTGTGGAGAGTGGTGTGAGCATTAGATGTTTTATAATATAAGGTTTAAAATGAAACAGAGATTTTGCAAAACTTAAAATTTATTCTGAGACTATTTTCTTGAGGAACAGAAAGAACTATGCAAAGCATCCAAATAAAAAGAAAACATACCTCACTATATTCTAAATAAATTTTTCTCTCAATTATGAAATATAATACATCTGTGTATTCATTTATTTCTATTTTTAGATTTTAAGAATGACTGATTTACTCTTAATTTCCCTCTGTTAGCACATTTAACTTTTTATAGGTATCTTTCTTTATGCAACTACCCAAAAGTTGCAGCTTTGCTAAAAACAAATGTATTCTAGTCTCTTGTGGCAGAACTGAACCAGACTATGGCTTCATTGAAGGTTAGATCTACAAAGCAAATATAGACAAGAGACAGATGACGTGCATATAAAATGTGTTACATGCATACATACCTACGTCAGCAATAAAGTCAACATTGTAATTCAGTTCACATAAGAGATTTACATTTTATATATAAAATATGAAAATGTTTCCTATCTTGTAAATATATTATATATACAAGATAGGTAATAGAAGTCTAAATGTGTGAATTTTGTATCCCTAATATCTGAAACATAGCAATGAAACTAAAGAAATAGTTTTGATTATGAAAAAAACATTATTTTTATATAATTATTTCTTAAATCTTTAAAGCAGATGATGAAAAATAGTGTGTGTGTGTGTGTGTGTGTGTGTGTGTGTGTGTGTGATTGGTTAGAAGTTAATTCATTATGAATTGTATGTTTTTTTCTCTGATAGCCTAGAGACTCTATTGCTCTACTACAGAGAGGAAGTAAAAAGAATTCACAACAATCGTTTTTTATTTACGGATTTAGCAATCTACTTTACTCCGCTGTCAAAAGCTGAATGCCTCTTTGGTTTTCCTGTATTGGAAATTCTTTCTTTCTTCACCATCTTTCATTTGGATCCACTAAGTCTTTCTGGTGGTTAGACTGCTCCCTCGATGGGCCCCTCATTGCTACTGCCGAGGCCAGCCACTGCCAGTTGTCCACCTACGTGTGGTTCAACAGGACTCATGAGTCGTGTCTCTCTCCCCGCCCCTGCTTTCTTTCTGGCAGTTCATCAGGTTTCTAAGCTTGCTAATCCACAGAACTGAGTGAAATTCCTTTGTTGACCTCAGATGCTTTAGCAACTATAGAGAGGGGTCTACAATATTTTTCATATTTTGTCTTAAAAAAATAAAGAATTAAATAGGAAAAGAATCTAAGAATATCTCCTGAAGAAAATGCACAAATCAGAGTGCATTTACACTCACAACAATGTGTGAAATTTTACTCTCATAACTGATTTTCAAAGCATTGTTCACTTCAATCTTTTCATGCTTAATAATTACTAACTAAGCAGTACTAAGGAAAACACAATGCATTTTTCTCTTATAGATTCTAATTTCTAAGGAAAATTCTGAGGCAGATATGTCATTCTTTATACATTATAAAAAATAACATATGACATAGCTACAATAAAAAGAAAAACACCTTTTGTGTAATGCTTAGAGCATTTCTAGATCAAGTAATAGCTTAACTTAATTAGCACAATATAAGGGAAAAGGAAAAATAAAAATAAATTTTGGGTTTCATTTTTAAATGTAAAGTAGGAAAAGGAAGTACTTCAGATCTCCCCATCTTTAAAGGACAATTATAGCACCATCTTTGTCACTGTGCTTTTCAGCAAACATAGGCTATATTTAATCTACACCAAAATTAATTTTATCACTTATATATTCAGAGCATTTGTTGCCACACAAAATTTAATTTTGATGGAAGGCATGAAAGGTATATTTCATTATGTATATATTTATGAATATACACCTATATGTACACACGTGTAGTTCATTATTCTTGACTGATGGCTTATGATTATTGACGTTGTCAATTTTTATCTCATTACTCATCACTGCTTACTGTGGGTGCTACTAGTATATTCCACAGCGTTTGTGTGTGCTGTAATGTAAATTCTGACATTGCTAGTGTCACTCACTAATCTCCCTCATTCAGTTCATGTCAAGACGATGCATCACGATGCTCAACAACTGTCATCTCAGCTTTAAATAGACCTACATTTTCTCAACTTTACAATTAATTTTTTTTGTTTAGAATCTAGTTACTTTTTGAACAATATGAGCAACTAACTCATTCTAATATATTCAGACAATTGCTGATTTGAAAACATCCCCTCTGCAAATTAATAAAAAAGAATAATACTACTAAATGAACAGTGATAAAATTTATTACAGAATAAAAATTGATGAAAACTTACAGTTTGAAAAAATTAAGAATTGGAGTATTATAGACTTTTAAATTTTACTTAAAATGGTTTTGAGAAGAATAATTTTACAATGTTAAAAAATATATTAGTTAATCAGGGTGGTGCTATTTCAAGTTGAACCTTCCCAGAGTTATGCAGCTGGAGTATTTGGACCTACTCTTGATCATCCTCCATGCATGCATTCTTTCAATAGTTTTCCCATTTCTGTGCAGTTTTTGCGTAGTCTCTTCCCATCTCCATTGTTAATATGATTTTTGTTTACTTTTCATTCTCTTTTCTGTATTTTTCCTTATGCCTCTTCCTATGCTCTCTTTTTTCTATTCTCCTGAGTTATGTGTTCAATTGGCCTTACAATAAAAATTTTGTTAATATTTTTAATAATAAAAACAATTTTTTTTTTTCAATTAAATCATTTGCCTCTTTTTTTTCTTCAACCTAGAAAACAGCCAGTCCTACACTACAGAAGTTTGAAATGCATGTCAGGACTTTTTCTCCCTCTCTTTCCTTTCTCTCGATATAACCATCTCTGTGTCCTTCTAAATTTCATTCTTCCCTTCTAGTCATCCTTCCATATTATTCTTTTTATCCTCTTCCAAGCATCTCTTGATTTTTCTCCCATATTTCCCATAAATATTCTCAAAAGCTTGTGGAATTCCAATTAAAAAACAAAAAACAATTATAGTGAATGCTCAAGATGGAAACTCCCTAAAATTACAATAAAAACTTACAATTTTTTTTGAATGGCAAAATAACTGAATTCTTTTGATAACCACGTTATTATAATAGTATTTAATCATTTAAAAGTAATGAAATATTTTGGATATGATGAAATATTTTCAAAACAATTGCTAAAACCAATTAAATCATTCAAAATAAAGATAACTGAGTTTATATGTATGTAAGACCAGCTAGACCATATATAGAAGAATGAAGATGATGGTATTTCCAGGGCAGTATGAGAGCAATGCCAGCCAGCCAAGGAGGAATTCTCTAATCTTTGCAAGACCAAAGGAGAATTATGAGAATGCTCTCCAAAAATGAGAAAACTGATAACATATTCTGTCTCCAAATCCATGCTTTGTGCAGACCTAATATGCAAATATCTTCTTAACTTTCCATTTCATGTCCAGTCTTTTCTCAGAGCAATCTACCCCAAACCCCTGGCAGACCCATCTCCTCAAATTGCGGCTGGAGTTACATTGCTCATACAGTCCTAAACCTTCAAGGGTTTCCTCCATGCCTGTCAAATAAAGTTCGCTGTAAAAAGATGTTGCGTAATCAGGCTTCCCTCTGTCTTTCTGACCTAGCCACCAGTGAAGTGAGAACATATCCTTAAAACTCCAGCAAAATTGACCTTTCAGCTCTCCGCCATTGTTCTCATTATCCCCACTACCCACAGTGCTCTTTCTGGATTTGGAAGTGTCTGAACTCTGCCTCTTCATTAAGAACGACTTTCTTGAAAACTTCTTGGATTCCAACTAACTGGAAGTAATGTTTTGTTTGTATGTTTTTTGGGTTTTTTTGTACTTTTAGAATCCATCAGATTCTATAAGGTTTTTTTGTACACCTAGAATCCATCAGATTCTAGGGGACACTATTAGTTGCTTAGATGAAAAGAGCCTCCTGCCTGATTCATCCCATTATTTCTCACTATGTTTACCACTTTATATTAGGTAAGATTATATATATTTGATAAATGATTTAATAAATATGTCTTTGAATTTTTATGACATTATATAAGGCATTACGTGAAGGTCTGTAAACTATTTGGTTAAAAATACCTCCAAATTAGAGGCCTTATCCCTCACTTTTTGCCCCAAGCACCTCCAACCCTTTCTTTACGAGTGCATCTTAAAGAGCAGTCGCAGACCTACATTTGTAGGGGACATCTCTAACCTGATTAGGACTGCTCTCGGGCAGGAGAATAAATCACTGAGGAACAATTCTCTATAAAAGCATCTGTGAAAATGAATCACCTGATTGTCAAATCTTATCAAGGTTTCCCTACCCCCAATACCTGTCTACTTCTTCCTTAGAGTCAGTTTATTAAGACTACTGGTAGCTTGGCGACAGGCTAGCCAACTCTGCCCCATCCCTGATCCTTCTCAAGCAAGCTGTGTTCCAGTTTGTGTGTGGGCAGAGATCAACTTCTTCCACTTTCCCTGAGGACTTCCAATCTAGGCCCTAATTTCTGGCGTGAGTCCTGCTGTTGGTACAAAGTCTAGGTTCTTCCTAAAATAGAAGCACTCATGTGACGGAGTTTTGAGAGAAAATAGACCCATCGTCTTTTGGATTTTCCCCCTAAGAATTGGTCAGATATAAAAGGAGACTCCAGGAGGTGACTATAATTAAGATTCCTGTCACTCTCTGTAGTATAAATGATCAACTCTAAGAACCTGCGCCTCTGGTATTTATGACATTGGCTCATCATTGTGATCTTATCTCCTGTGTATTCATCTGGCACCTCTTTTCTCTTTTTCTGTCACTGTTGATTCATTAATCCTGACCCTACTTATCTGATGTGGCTGTGACTATTCAAGCTGGTACAAAAAAGGTCCTGATATTATTGTCTACATTTATAATCAGACCATGACGTTTTGTTCCACCAGGAGACTACGCTGATCAAATTGCTGCACCTCAGGGCTTCATAATGGCCATACCTCTCCTTCCTTACCTTCCCCTTCTCACTAAGAGAACTTCCTCTCCTCTCTGAGTAGAGCCTACATGGTGGCATGCTTTTGTATCACCCCCAACACTTTATAAAAGTAGTTTTTAAGCCTAACAGAAATCACATTTTAACTGCAATCAGCCTGCAGAACCCAAATACTGTTGTGTGGTTGGAATTATACCAACTTCACCTACTCGTACCATATTCTGAAGACCAAAAGTAATTAGAACTCTTCCTGCTCATCTAGATTATTAGCAAATAGCGCTATACCGGCTCTAATTATTTCTCCATATCTGTTATCATTCTCTTTTTGTTAAGTTCAAAGCACGAGGAAAGCACCTTGTCTTTTTCCTCTGCCACCTCCTCTGGAAGGAACACTTAGGAAACCAACAATGTGACCATTTCCTCCTGCATAACCCATCTCCTTTCTTTTTCATGATCTAGTACAACCATTACCAAAAAAGAAAAAACAAAGGTATGTTGATAACAATTACTCCTATTCCATTTTATGGATTTGAAATGTGACACATGGGACTGAAGACCATTCACTGAGTTTGTTAAACAGCTTTGAAAACAAAGCTTCTGAGACTGACACAAAGAAAATAGCATAACCCTATTTCAATTGCCATTTTTATGTACATGGGGAAAGTGACATTCAAATAGGCACTTTTGTTTCACTGATTCAAATGTGCCAGGTTATAATCATGGAAGTAACTACTACGTGTTTTTTCTTTTCATTTTCTTTAGGACAAAAATTACGGAAAAAATCTTGCTGCTAAGGATAGCTTATAATGTAAGAAAATGAGTGTTCAAAAAACAGTCGCCGATACATTTTGTTTTTTAATTTAGAAAATTTATATGGTGGACTTCTGAATATCAGTGTAAACTACAAATAAATTTTCTTTTAAAATGTACTTTAGTGATAAGCGATATTTGCATCCACCCATTTTCCCATAACCTTGTAAAGAGGGAAGTTATATAACTTTTGAAGTATTCACTCTCAAATGTTTAGTTCATATGTTGAGTGTTATACTGCTGATAAGTGCTTTCTTGACTACTTCTGGTCACAACGCATTTAAGGAACCTCCAGAGTGGCATATTGACTTGCGCGTCCAGTATGGAACCTCATATTGGCCTCTAAAGAATTTCCAATTTTTGGCTGCCATAGTAAAATAGATATTTTGTTTCTCTCTTAGGTTACTATAAAGCGTTTCATGATATTAAGTACTTAATGCAATTTTCCCCACTGGTTACATTTTAGACATGGGTCAAGTGACTTTTTTCTGTACTTGATATTAAAAGTATATAAATATCATGCACCATTGGAGCATTCCACTAATGCTATATTCCAGCAATCATTAAGATCAGTGATCAGACATGACTAAGTTGCGATTATTAAGGATTTAGTGTTACCCACAAATTTATCTGCTTAAACATATGTCTGCTTCAAAGTATAATGAATTTCATATAAGAATTGAAGTGTAGAGCTAGACCTACATAGATGATTCAAGGCAAAAATTTAGTTATGGCTGAAATATTAATATAAATATGGAAAAAAGATGTAGGTATGGAGGGATTCATACTTGTTACCTGATAGCTGTCATGATGCTCTTTCTTCATTTGTATTCACTACTACAATTGGCCACCATGCCCAGAGAGAAATGTACTAAAAGATACTTCAACACAAAAATTTGGGTGCGTCAAATCTTATACTCAGTAAATAGCACCAGATAAGAAATTTCTTAGGTGACTTTCACATTTTGTGAAATCTGGAACAAAGAAAAACTGGGTAAATTGGTAAAACAAACAAACAAGCAAACAACAATTTTACCCATATTATAATTTCAAAAGTGTCCTTTGTTAAAGTGTCTAACCTATTCTGGTTTTAAGATATTTCTCTCAAGTTGAATGTTTATGTATAATTTTAATTACATTTTTTTTCTGGTGTATCCCCAAGTTAAACAAAATCCCTGGTACTTGGAGATATAGTCTATGCTGTATGAAGTGCTCTAATGACAATGTTAGAATTTCAATGTGCAACAGACTCTGCGAAAGGTTTCACAGGCAACTCTAACAAGACTACACAGTGAAGACATACGCTTATCCTTTATTTAGGGTGACAAAAATTTAAACATATCTTCTTTCAGTACTGTCTCTTTTTCTCTCACAGATAGACTGTAAATCAGTAATCTAGACACCAAGTTATTTAAAGCTATTATTTAGTACCATAATAAGTAGTAATTTAAATACAAGGTAAAATCACCACATTGTCTTGTTTACTACTGATGTTAATTTCAAGCTGACGTTCAATGCTTCCCAAAAAGGCAGCCTATGATTTGTTATCATTAAACTGTCAACTCTGCCTTGAGTTGGAAATAGATTCACACTACATTTCTTACAGCATATCACTTTATTTTCTATCAGTCAAAAAAAAAAAAGAAGTCCAGAATTGTTTTAATTATGTCTGTGCTATTTTTCTATTAACTGTTTCATGCATTTTTCCTGGCCTTTTAATTGCAGCTTAATAGTGGTCATTAACACATTAAGGGGTGTTAGAAGAACATTTGAAGTCCTCTTGACTTCTACTAAAGTTGACACTTCAATGCTAGAGTAATTTAAGCTATTCATTTATTTAATAGTGACCTATGCAAATGTGGAACCATGTCATTTTACAAATTGACTGTAATAATTAACTAGAAAGGCAGAGTAAAATGAAACAGGTTATAATTAGAATATAACAGCTACAGTATTACGTCAGCTAGAGTAAAATCTCAAATGATTAAATTGGTTTCAATTATTAAGAATCAGTTTAATGTACCCACTGTTCTGATTTTTACATTTCTCTTTTTTCTGTGCATTAGATGTCACCTCATACAATTTATGCATTTTATTCATCTTGGTAAAACAGGCATTACAAAAGTTTAATTAAGTAGTAAAGACTGCACATTATTCTGCTGAATTCTAAATTAGTAGTAAAACTCGTCAGAGTGCATGCTACACACTACTCAAGACCATTTCAATTAGCCGTATCTATTAAGCCATCCGACATTCCCCTTACACAGTAAATACATGTAATGTGTCACTAGCCATCAGAATATGTATCTTAATCACATAATTATCACAAGTTTCCCGACTGGTTGTTGGATGCATCATGTTCATCTATAATACTTTTTTAAACATAATAACTGACCCTTCTTGCCAAAATCCCAAGAATTTTCTACATTCATGGCTCCTGTACGCTTGGTGGCAAGACTGCTTTCCGGGACGTGTGACCTGTACAATAGCACAGAACCTCCACATGCATTGGGGTCCCACACGTGGTGTAGTGTGATGCTATTTCTATTTTGAAATTCTTAAGATTTTTGAACAAGATGTCTTACATTTTTAATTTGTAATGGGTCCTACAAATTATGTAACTAGTCTGATTGAAGGATCTAGTACAGAAGCATAATAACTTGTTCACCTTTGACCAAATATTTAACATTTTACTCATCATTTACCTGATTATTAGGGATTGACTCTACCTAACAGGCAACTTCCAACAATTTTCCCATGGGGGACAGTCTTCCCAAGGAGGGCATCTACTCAGCCATTAAATTAGCCAACAACCTAGGCTGTCAATGGAGCCCAGATAATCACAACCAGATCATTTCCTAGTACATATACTGTGTTTTCATTAGTATCTTCATATCTCAGTGTATATCCAAGGTTGACAATTTCACGAACTCATCCTAGAAAAATTGGTACATACCTCATCTCTGAATATCACTACGGTCACCTTCAAAGTACTCCCCCTAGGGAAGCTATGCACTGACACCAGTGCCTAGTCCACCACTCAAAGCAATTTTGGAATTCTTTTTCTGGAATGGCCATCAACTCTGTTGTCGTATTACCCTTGGTGTCCTGAATGTCATCAAAATGCCTTCCTTTCAACATTTTCTTTACCTTTGGGTAAAGAACGAAGTCATTAGGGACCAGATCAGGTGAGTAGGAAGGGTGTTCCCCTACAAATAACAAATACAATTATTTGTTTATTGGCTGAAACCTCCCTCACAGACAATGCCATGTGAGCTGGTGCATTGTCATGATGCAAGAACCATGAATTGTTCTAAAAAAATTCAGGTCAGATAACTTTTTCATGCAACCTTTTCAGCACTTCCAAATAGTAAACTTGGTTAACGGTTTGTCCAGTTGGTACAAATTCATAATGAATAATCCTTCTGATATCAAAAAAAGGTTAGCAACATTGTTGCAACAAGCTCATGAACTTAATTGTCATACCTCATATACATATATATATATGTTTTAGTTATGTATTTTTTCTCAAAACAGAGAAGCTAGGTAACAATGGTGTTATAGTCAAAAGAGTATATGAAATATGTTCAAATTCACCTCGTATGACTACCTGTGACACAGCCGAGAAAAATTTGTTTCCAGCCAATACATATCTCCAAATTCCGGAGTATCCTTTAACCTATAAGAATCTAAAATGATGCCTGGATATTTTCAAATCTATATATTTACTAAAGATGAACTCTGGTGACCTCAATATTTGGTTATCCTTGACTCAAAGGCTGGATTTTTATTATGCATAAAATGGTCTACTCTATGACAGTACGGACTTGGTATTGTGCTTCTCTCTTTTATTACAGCTTCATTTATTCTAATTGATCCTGACAGCTTCAGCACTTTGATTAGTAATTCTAGAAGTGTAATCAAGAAACTTCATTTATCATGATCAACTAGGGTACTAGTTAAAACTGCAAATCCCTATGGAATCAGAAGTTAATCTTAAATCATTCACTTTTTTACACGTTATTCTGTAAGTTTAGGACTTCCTCAGAGGGCATATGATAATAATTTTGTAGGTTATTGCTGCATAACATGGTGGGATACTTAGCATGCACATTTGGCTTCTGTGCCATGAGGAAATCTTTTCAAACTTCCAGGACAGGGATTGACCAGAACAAAGGTGAAGTCTTCTTTCCTCCTCTAATTCAAAATTAGTGAAATCTACTCCCTCCTGGAACTCTGAGGATATATACTCAATGGTTAGAATTTATAGTTTGGAGGATTATGAAGAAGCTGTTATCATATCCAGAAAATGGTAATCTGATATCTGGATATATCATGAAGCAGTTTTAAGAACTAAGAGTGAGGGGTGACCCGGTGGCTCAGGTGATTGGAGCGGCTTCCTCCTAAAGGTGAGGTTGCTGATTAGATTCCCACATGGCCCAGTGAGCTGTGCCCTCTACGCTAGGATTGTGAACAATGGCTCTCCCTGGAGCTGGGCTGCCTTGAGCAGCCGGAGGTTGGCGTGAGCTGTCTTGAGCTGCCGAGGGGGCTGCTGAGTGCTGACTTGTCCTACCGTGAGCGGCCAGTGGTTGTTCTGCCCGCAGCCAGTGTGAGTGGCCAGCAGCCATCGGCAGTCAACGAGAGCTGCTGTGAATGGCAGACGGCAACCAACTGCCTGGGGGTGTGGGGGGGGCACAAGCCTCCCAATACCAGCACGGGCCAGGGAGCTGTGTCCTACACAACTAGACTGAGAAACATTGGCTTAAGAAAGGGGGGGGATGGGAGTAACAAAGAACTAAGAATGCTCTAGAACTAACTGAAAAATCAGAGATTGTATCAAAATTAGCGTATCCCTATATAAAGTGGTGGTGTTGTGTTTTTTTTTAATTCATCCCCAAAGCTTTTAATATTGATTTATAAGATCCCAAGTTATGGATCTGGAGATAATCTCAAATACATCCCAAAATCAAACTGATTCATGGAGGTAATATCCTAAGAACTTAGATCTCATTGTCAAATAAATTGGCTTCTCTCTATAGGACTTGGAGACCAAAACATTTTCTGCCACCTGCACTGTTGTAATTGGTCAATTCAATCAAATACATGAACTCAACAATTTTTAACAATAATCCGTCCTTTTTAACAAACAAAAATAACCTATCCAGCTGGTTTTCTGATTGATTTGGCTCTTTTTTATTGGTTAAAGCTGAATATTGAACTCAAAAATACAATACATTCAGGGCACCATGAGGTCAATTGGGTAAAAAGAGAAAATACTTATTCTAAAGAGAATAGCAATAATTTCATTTTAAAAAAACCATTTAGGATTTGAAAGAATGCCTCGAGCTTGAAAATCACTTCTATTTTTTTTCCAAATGGAATTAGAGTTCTTTATTATAATGTAATTGTAATTAATATTGTGCAATTGTAATAATATAATTATTATTAATTACATTTTCCAAATGTAATTAAAATCCATTGCTTGGAACAAAGGCAATCACTGGATTACAGTTATCTGTATTTCTAAGAGAAACAATTAATATGACAGGTTTCAGATTCATAGTACAAATAACCAGATATTATATTTCTTATAACTATTAATTCATATACTTGGAATAATAGTAAACATGGGTAATATATACACATTTTATTCTAGAAGACAATTTTTAAAGATCTGTCTTTAATACATTTTTAATTTAGTTGGGGATTTATAAAAAGTGCCTTCATTTAGATTCATTTCTATATTTACTCATATGTGTGACATCTTGAATGACACATATTTAACTTTCCAGAATCATATATATCATAATATATCACAAACAGCATCATTACCATTTCAAATAGGGGTTACTTCTGTATTCATGAGTTAGAATTTAATAGTATATTAAATATAATTGCAAGTGCATCCTCATAATAGTAGGACAGAGTTGTCAATTAAATGTTACTAACGGGAGGTTAACTTTTCTATGAGTTCACCGGCAACGTTAAATTTCAAATGCCAAGGTTTATGCTAATATCACCCATATGATTTATTCTACTTTTTTAAAACCTCGGTTTATGCAGTAGCAAAATGGGCTGGAAAAAGTCTCATTTCTTCTAAAATGGGTGGGAAGATTAAAGACTATCTTCAAGACAAATTGCAGAATAAAATATATTAACTTCTAATTATTGATAGGAGAATAACTTTTATTTATATAAACTCTGTTGTAACTGATTTGACCAAAATATGGGAAATAAGACAAACTAAGGAATAGGCAGTCTTTTTTCACTATGACTAACTATTTTGTAATGATTCTCTATTCGGATGTTAGCTCTTATTGAAGGTAGTATTATAGAAAAGATATTTATATGGATAGAGAGCCACAAAACCTTTTCACTTCAGATTTTTTTTTTTTTAATTCCAATTTACCACTAAGAGCTAAAGAAAAAAACGACCTTTTAATAAACAAACCTAACCTGATGGAAGATCCAGACTTGACATTATGTTGTATTCAGAGAAACAATACAATAACCAAGAACGTACAAAGAAAAAGATTTAGAAAATTCTCCTTGTAACTGTCTCTATTAATTTACTTCACGGGTATTGTGGCTGCTTTCAGAAGCCTATCGCAAACTTCTGACTAGATCACCACCCAGCTCACTGCAATCTCACTCACCTTATTATGCAGATTAATAGATCAATTTCGTCTATTTGGGTTTCCCCACTTTAGCATAATTCCACCACACAAATTCTCCCTAACAAATGAATTTGCAGCAGAGAATGCACCCAGCAGCAGAGTCCTCCTATTTTAGGACCTTTTCTTGAGGATAAGGGGGGAGTTAATTATAGATAATATATAAATTAAGTAATCTCGGTAACAATTTCCTCTTGATTGATAAATCATCGATTACACCACAAACAACACTCCAGATATTTATTGCTTCTTCAGTGGATACTTCTACCACCTAACCCTCCAATGATGTTGCATAAGGGGGCTCGCCTGCTGCCCTCTGAGCCTGTTTAGCAAAACTTGAGCTGGGATGCAGACATTCTCTGCTACCTCTGCCCTGGTGACACGTGGGGGATATGTTCCTGTACAAGTACCCTTCCAGTCAATGATTGCCAATTGAAGCAAAAGGAGCACCAACTACCAAATATTTGGGTATTTGCCAATTGCCAAGCATTTATGTAATCTTGCTAGTGACTAAATGTGTACCTCCTTTGCTGGGGACACAAAACACAAAGGCTGCATGGCTGAACACTAACCAGGAACATACCTGTTCCTGGCCAACAATGGAGAGAGAACAATATGGCTCCAACTTGAACCAGACTCTGTAGCTGGGGTGCAATTCTCTTGTCGGGAAATAAGGAACCCATTTATTGCTATTCACCATGACCTTGTCTATGGGAATTTTGACTTCGGAAGGCAAAAGTATGACTCTGTTTTGGTCTGGGTTTATCCTTCACTGCCACAATAGCTTCTGACTTTCCACATACAGAAGGAGCTTCCCCTATAGCACGGATTCAGGAGTCCTGTCTGGCTGTGACGGATCAATGATTATTCCAATAACTCCCTCAGAAATCTGACCCAGAGAAAAACGACAAGGTTTTACTCAGAGCGGTATCACTAGCTAGAGTGTCAGCATTTCCACGGGGTGATGGAAAGAGGGCTAGATGATCTTCACACTTGCAGCTGGGGGCCTTACAGGAGAGGAACGCTGAGCTAGGAAACCCAGATCTTGTGTGATGGATAGGAAGTAGCATGCCTGACTTTGCCCCAGGGTGAGGGAGATGTTTTTATTATAATGAACAGTAAACACAGAGCACTTTGCTCCAGGGAGAGGTGCATCTCTATCTTCCAAGGCTGTTCACTTTACATACTTGAAGAGACTGAAATAAGGACAGTCAGTGCCTGTATTCACAGGGCACATTAAAACACCAGAAAAACAAAACAAATAAACAAAAAAAACAACAATATAAGAGACCCAGGGAGAATATTCACACAACCCTGTTATTTTCTTTCTTGATGTATAAATATGGGCCCCACCTACCCCCATTTTTCATACTTACTAATTCCTTCACACTGTTGTTTTTCTAGCACTTATATTTTGGAAGTATGATGATTTTTTTAAAAGAAAGAAGCATAAATTATTATTTATAATATTCCATAAAAATAGAATATTATGATTACAAAGTACATAGGTGTGTACATGACGTATGTATAAAATTTTATGTGCCTACTAAGCACCTAAAAATGAGCAACAAACATAATTACATAGCATCATTTTTTACATGGTGTAAAAATGATTTTTCAATATGGATGTTCATCATTTGTCATGCCCCCTGTTAAACCACTACATATGTAAGAAAATGAAATTGAGACACTCCTCAGAAAGAAACATTGAAAGTGTTATTCATATAATGACAATATTTTCTGGTGACTATGGTAGACAAAACTGAGAAGAAATAAGAGCAAACCTAGTTTTTTATGTTTATGCATTTTCAAATCAAGAAGTTTATCATGAAATTACTGAATAAAAGATAGTTGTAGCTAGAGTTAATTTTGAAAGTGATACAGAAACATGCTCATAATAGTACGTATCTCCTGGAATATAGTTATGACATTATATTCCACTGTGAGATGATTATAGAAGAAAGGGAGAAATGAAGAAAAATAAGGGATATAATGGCATCTGAAAGGCCAACAATGTTGCTGTTAAAAATAAAAGCTGAAAACAGATTCTTTTTAAAGGGTCTTTTTTCTCAGGTACAATCCTGATACAGTAAGTGAAAAGGAATGTAGCCGTATCAAATGAGCTGAATAGCAAACACTGGGTTTGATTTTGGTGCCCTGCATCTTGCTGGTTATTTTTCTTCCTAAATCTACTGTTAATCTACTTAATTACCTATGTAATTAAAGGAATCACAATGTGCAAGAAAGAGATGCAGTTCTAAGTGATTAAATACAAAACTAATAATTTATATTGTTAAATTTTGTGAATAAAACAAAATTAATAAAAGAGATATACTCTTCATATTCTATTAACTGGAATTTTTTAAAAAGTTTTTTACTGGGGAATATTGGGGGACAGTGTGTTTCTCCAGGATCCACCAGCTCCAAGTTGTTGTCCTTCAATCTAGTTGTGGAGGGCGCAGCTCAGCATCAAGTCCAGTCACTGTTTTCAATCTTTAGTTATAGGGGGCACAGCCCACCACCCCATATGGGAATCGAACCGACAACCCTATTGTTCAGAGCTCGTGCTCCAACCAACTGAGCCATCTGGCCACCCCTGTCCATTAACTGAAATTTTTAATAGCAAACAACTCAGGTTTGCTGAGTGTCTTTTCTTAAATAAACAAAGAGTTTTTGCCTACTAATTTTTTAACCTGCTATATCTAAATAAAAGCAGTGACTCATATGCTGTTGTCAGAACTATTTTGGGTACATATCACCACAATCATAAAAGTGTTCACAAATGTGTAAGGATTTTTCTGGTAGGCCATTCTGCCATCAAGGAAGGAAGGGAGAATTACTTTAAGTGTCTAACAGAAGGAAGATGCTTACATTTCAATATGTAATGACAGATATTTATTGAAGGTTTATTGTGCTTTTTCTTTATAGATGCCTAAATAGAATTTGGATAATACTGTTGTAGCTCTCTGTACATCAATTCTAGACTTCAGCTGATGTGTTGAGCCAAAGAGAAATCCAAAGAGAAATACAGCACCACAAAAGGAGGATGAAAAGTACTGGCCTGAAAAACTTAACCCTCAGAAGTGGCTGAAAAAACAGCAGACTTGTTGGATTTGGCCAAGTTGTAAAGCACATTTTAAGTATACTAGTAATTACATATGTAAAAGAAATGTCAACATTTCTTTCACTATTAAAACAAGTTTTTTTGGTCATTGTTTTGTTGATTGATTTTACTTGGGTAAGTATAAATTATATAGTTTATAATTGTAAAAATCTACTTGTTCTAGGATTTCATATACATGAAATCGTATTGTATGCTTTCGTTTGTATCTGGCTTCTTATGCTCAGCATGGTGTTTTTTAAATTCCTTTAAATTTTTGGTTAACTAGAGGTTAATCTTTTTTTTTAAAATCACTGAGTAGTATTCCACTGTATGAACTGTATGAATATGCCGAAACTTAATCCTTTACCCATCCACATTTTGATAGATATTTGGGGAATTTCCAGTGTGGGTTAATTTGAATAAAAGTACTATGAATATTTATGTACATACTTTTTTTGTAGACTTATGTTTTCAGTTCTTCAGGGTAAATATCTAGGAATAGAATTGCTGATATATATGGTACACAATATACTTAACTTTATTAGAAAGTGTCAAATACTTTTCCAGAGTTGTGTTATTTTGTACTGGGACAAGCTATGTGTGAGGCTCATTGCTCTTCATCCTTGACAATACTTGAGGTTGTCAATTCATTTTGATTTATGACTGTGTAAGTGTTTCTCAAAGTCATTTAATTTGCATTTCTCAGATGAGTAATGATGATGAGTAACTTTCCAAGTGCTTATTAGCCATGGTATCAGTTCTTTTGTGAAGCGACTGTTCAATTATTTTGCCTATTTTAAATTCTATTGGGATTTTTATCTTTTTACTATTGAGTTGTAAGGGACTTTTTTTTTAAAGATATATTCTGGACACAAACTCTTTGTTAGATTATGTATGAGCAATATACTCTCCTAGTCTGTAGCTTAACTTTCATTTTCATAAATGTTTCTTGGGCAAAGCAGATATTTTTAAGTTTTGTGAATTCCGATTTATCAATCTTTTTATGGTTATATAAGATTTCCTATATAAGAAATCCCTATATAAGATTTCTTTGTCCAAATATCAAAAGGTTTTCCTTCATGTTTATCCTAGAGTCTAATAGTTTTAGCTTTTGTGTTTAGTTCTATAATTCCTAACAAATTAATTTTTCATTCAGTATAAGGTAGGGTTGAAATATTTGTATTTCTGTACAAATGTCCATTAGCTTTATCTATATTTGTTGAAATTACTCATCAAATTAATTTGTCTACTTCTTCTACCCTCAGTTTCCCAGATAAGCATGTGTGTTTCTACTCTTTTGAACTGAACTATGTTTTAACCCTTATTGTTAACACACTGTTTCAATCTCAGTAGATCTACTTTAAAAACAGTTCTTTGCTATTTGAAGTTCTTCGCTTTTCTAATAAATTTGAAATCAGCTTATCAAACATTACACACAAAAACAAAACCAAAAACAACCTACTGGGATTATGACTAGGATTGCATTGAATTTATAGACTAATCTGAGAATTACCATCTAATTGTATTGAGTCTTTCAATTTATAAATGTGATATAACTATTTATTTATCAAGATCTTTATTTCAACAATGCTTTGTAACTATCAATATACAGGTCTTATAAATATTTTGAAAACTTTATGATTAAATATTTTATGCTTTCAATGTTATTTTAAATGCTATTTTTGATATTCATTTTTAATTGTTTACTTCTAGTATATAGAAATACAGTTGACTTTTATATATTGATTTTGCAAACTACAACCTGATAAATTTGCTTATTGGTTGTTGTGGTTTTTTTCCTATGTTCTTTGATTGTAGAAAATAAATTACAATATCATCTGTAAATAAAGGCAGTTTTGCTTTTTTTCCCCAAATACTAATGCTTTGTATCTTTTTCTCACCTTATTTCACTGGTAAATATCCCTCCCACCAAGTTGAGGTAAAAGTGGGCATCTTTCCTTTGTTCTTGATCTTAAAGAGAACGCATTATGTGTTTTATAATTCATTATGAAAGTAACCATACGTTTTCAGCAGCTATTCTATTAGTTTTAAAGAATTAATTTGTATTCAAAGTAAATTTTTAGTCAATGGTTGTTAAATATTATCAAATGCATTTTCTACAACTCTTGTGATTATGACTTTTCTCCTTTATTCTGTTAATATGATGAATTTCATAGACAGATTTTTGAAAGATATACTAAGTCACATGCCTGGAATAAACTCTACTTGGTCATAATACATATTTCTTTATTGTAATGCTGGATTCAACTAGCTAATATTTTGTTAAGGATTTTAGTATCGATGATTATGGAAAGTATAGGTCTTTAATTTTTTTTCTTTCTTTCTTTCTTTCTTTCTTTTTTTTTTTTTTTTTTTTTTTTTGCTTTGGTTCATTTTGTTTTTGGTCTGGTTTTGCTATCAGGATAATATGGTAAAATGTCTAGTAGAATGTACCAGCAAAGCTTTTTGGACATGATATTTCTGAGTACCATATTTTTAATTGTGAATTCAATTTATTTAGTAGATATAAAGCTATTCCAGTTTTCTAATTCTTATTTTAGTTTGTGTCTTATGAAGAACTTGTCCATTTGGTTATAAATTGCCAAATTCTTTGGTGTAAAGTTGTTCATAATATTACCCATTATCCTTATACTTTGTGTAGCATCTGTAGTGATATCTTCTATTACATTTCTAATATGAATCATTTGTGTTTTCTATTTTTTTTCTTAGTGAGTCTAGCTGTATATCTATAAATTTTATGGACTGTTTTAAAAACACAACTTTGGTTTAATCAATGTTACCTTTTTTTTAAATATCATTCGTTTCCACTCTATTTTTATTTTTACTTCCTTGTATTTACCTTGAGTTTAATTTACTCTTTTACCTTCTGTCTTTTTAATATGGAAGCTTATCACATTGATTTTTAACATCTTTTTTAAAATAAGCATTTAAATTTATTAATTTTTCTGTAAGTATTACTTTATCTGAATACCACAAATTACTATACACATATATTTTCTTTTCTTTTGTATTTAGTTAAATTATTTCTAAATTTTCCTGGAATATTTAGAAATTTAATAATGTTTGCAGATTTTCAGAAAGCTGTTTATAACCTATTGTCAGAATTGGCATCATGTCTGTCTTATGTTTTTTGTTACACATACCATCTCTAGTACGATGTTGGAATGGACTATAAAATGATATGAATTTCAGGAAGTAGAGATGACGGGGGTGGGAGGCAGGGATACTTTTGAGGATGTCTACCAAATGTGCATATATATTCCATATTATGTCTTCTAGATGAACTGATCTTTTGTCATTATATAAAATCTTTATGTCTGAAAATATTTCTTGTTCTGATTGCACTTTGATTTTACATAGCCACTCAAGCTGTCTTATAATTAATGGTTTCAGGTTTTGGTTTTTACATACTTTCCATTTAAACATCTGCCTTTGTGTTTAAATTGAGTTTCTTATTGACATCATAAAATTGGGTCTTGATTTTTCATTCAGTTTGTTTAGAACATTTACAATTAATGTAATCATCAATATAATTAAACTTACTGCTGTAATATTATTTGTTTTCTATAGTTCCTACAGCTCTTTGTTGATTTTTTAAATCCTTTCCTGCCTTTTAATCAACTACTTTTAGTATTCTATTTCATCTCCGCTACTATCCTTTGTTTACAGTCTATCTCCAAATATACCACTTAACAGATAATGTAGAACTTTATCTTTTTTGATGTGCATGTCTGTTGGAAATTAATTCTCTTGACTTTGTTTGGCTGAAAAACATCTTTGTTTTGCCTTTACTTTTGAATGACATTTACTAGTCATAGAATTCCAGTTTCTTAGCTGTTTTCTTTTTTCCATTTTAACACAATTATGATGTCATGTTGCATTATCTTCTAACTTGTCTCATAGGGGTTATCAATAGTAGTTCATATCTTTGCTCTCCTGTTTCTAATGCATCTTTGTTTTGTTTTTTTTTTAGATGTTTTAGGAGTGTTTCTTCATTACTGATTTTTAATATTTTGCTTATCCTGTACTTTGGTGTGGATTTCTTTATGTTTATTCTATTTAGTATTTGTTTAGTTTCTTGTATCTATGAATTTGTTGGTTTTATCAAATTATTAAATACTTTGATATTATTTATCAAATAGTTGTTCCAGTTGTTAAATACTTAATAGTGTTCCAAGGTTACTGAGACTCTTTTCATTTTTCAGCTTTTATGCTCTGTGCTTCATTTTGCACATTTTCTCGTTATGTCTTCATGTTCAGCAGTCTTTGAAATATCTCATCTACTACCTACACAGTGAATATTTCCTTTCACATATTATATTTTAGTTTTGTTTAAAGTTCTATTTTTTTATATCTTCAATTCCTCTGCTCTTAATATTCATGTTTTCATTTAAATTCTTGAATATATGTTTAGTGACTCATTTAAAGTCTTTGTCTACTAATTCCTTTATCTATGTTAATTCTAGTGGGTTTTTATAATGGTTTTTCCTTTAATATTGGTCACATTTTCTTGCTTCTCCACATGTCTAGTAATTTTTTAGTGGATGCTAGACATTATATAATTATAATTTTGAGTTCTGGGGTTTTTTAACTATATTGAATATTTTTAAAAATAAGTTGTCTTGTTGATCATTGATCATCTTGATCCTTCTTGGTTTTATTTTTAAGTTTTTTTATGGCAGATATAGTGTAGTTTTTAACTGTATTCTAATGCCAGTTTAGTTTTGCTAACTAGGTACTGTCCATCTGGGGCATCTACCAAGATCCTGACTGTTCATTGAGGTCTTTACACTTTGGTAGTTAAAATTTAATTATATCCCAGCCCAATGTAAACCCAGGGAATTGTTCAGTTCATAATTCCCAATGGCAGTTCTTTTGCTAATAGTTATTTACCTAGCCTCAAGGTCTCTCACATTATCACATGTGTACTTCAGAATTCAGCAAAAAAATAGCAACAACAACAAAAAAGACTTTGTTGAACCATTTCTTTGCATAGTTCACTCCTCTCTGATATTTACATCTACAAATTCCAACCAATTCAGCTTTCTGAACTCTGATTTTTGTCTCTTCAACTTTGCAAGGCTGCCATGATTTGCTTGAGTTCCCCCTCTCAGATGGTGCCTTTAAACAGAAAGCTAGGAAAATTATATAATGCAGCCCAATTTTCTTATTTCAGTGATCAGAGCCTTGAGCTACAGTGGTCTAACATCTCAGAACAATTATTTCATATGTTTTGTTGAGTTTTCTAGTTGTTTAGAACAGGAAGTATGTTGGATCCATTAACTTTCTCATGGCCAGAAGTAAAAGTTCTTTTTAATTTTAATATTTTGACTAAATGTTAAGTTCAATGAACACAAATTATGCAGAATATTAACTATTTTATGCAATATTGCCTTTTGGGGAAACCTTAACAACTACAGTTAAAAAGGACTACAGTAAATGGTGGATGAAATGAATTTATTAGCTAATCTATATCATAAGCATCAGTATTGTCCCTGCTTGGTGGTAACATTATACTTAGTAAATATAATTCACTGAATTTGACAATAATTGTTTGAGACTTCCATATAATCAGCCAACCAAAAAATGGGAGTGGAATATTCCATTAAAACTTAATTTTTGTTGTTGTTATTGTTTAAACAAACCATTCATGGACTATCTGTAATATAGCAACTTCAGACTTTTATATTATGACAAATTTAATAAAGAAAATAACCAAAAATAAGAATGAAGAGAAATGGAGAGGATGCAAAAGCTCCTGAATAAGATTATAGAAATAATAAAACATCTGATGAATGTAGGACAAAGAAAGGACAGGAATTGTAAAAAGCAAAAGAGAAAAATTAGAGAACACTATAATCAAGATATTCAGAAGTGAATTATTTAACTACAAAATTCTATCGATTCCATTTGTGAAACACCCACGTGGTGTGACTTGAAGCTCCCTAAAGAGAGAGGAGAGAGAAGACAGTGGGTTCCTGTGAAGGAAGGCAGGTCAGACTTAGCAGAAAGAACATGAGTAACGCGTAACAGGGAGAAAGTGAAAGGTAAGATCTAGGAATGAAAATAAAACCAGTTTGGCTACAAATACATGACCGTATTTGTACTATAAAATAAGACTGGAAAAAATAAGATAAATTGGCACCACATTATATAGGTCTTTGAATGCCAGACTGAGAGTTTGCTGTTCTTTTTTGGTTAAAAATGGGGAGTCACTGAAGATTTTTGAGTAGGGGAGTGAACTGACCTTTGGGTCAATTACTCTGGCTGCAATGTGTAAAGTAGATTGGAAGAGGGAGAAAATAAAAGTGAAGAGACACCCTAGGAGGCTATTGAATTGGATCAGGTGACAAGTAATGAGAACCTGAACTATGGGAGCAGCAGTAGGACTGGAAAGAAAAGAATGAATTCAAGATATATTTCATGGGTCAAACCTATGGGGCTTAGTGACTAATGAGATCTGAGGAAACTGTTAAAAAAAAAAAAAAAAGATTCTGAGATTTTAAGCCTAAGTTACTGAGGAAGTGATGAAGTAGGGAAATAAGGAAAGAAAGCAGGTTTAAGTGAATATAAGTATATGTGTGTGGGGTGTTGGTTGTGTAGTTTGTGGTGGTGGGAGTTTTGTGCAGAGGAGGTGATGAGATGGATTTTGATATGCTGCCCTTATAAGTAGTGGAGTGTAGCTGTTTTCATTAAAATAAGTAGAATAATTAAATTCTAGAGTTAGAAGGACTGCACTTAGTTCAAAGTTGGCTCTTAATAAATGTTGACTGTACCAATCCTAATTATTTCCAAAGGACATTTTTCACACATTCATTCAACAAATATTTATTGAACAGCTACTATATGCCAGGCACTGGTTTAGGTATTGGGAGATATCATAGTTTTCAATGGAAATGATGTCTCCCTTATGGAAAACATAGTCTAATGGGAAAGAGACAATTAAATGAGCATTTATAATAAACCACACATGTATGTATTACTTTAAAGTTCCAGTTAATAAGCAAAAAGATAGCAGGGACCCTTCCAAATGTAGGATGCTCAAGGAAGGCATCTCAAATGATTTTCTGACTCAGCTGAAGACTTAGTAGGAATTAGCTGGGTGAAAAGATGTGACGGAGTCCAGGCAGAGGGGAACTCCGATGCAAAATTGCAGAGGAAAAAATTTCAATCTTGTGAGAAACGGAAAGAAGTTCATTATGGCTAAATCATAGAGTATGAATGAAGAAATAGAGAATTAAGTATGGATAAATTTATGAAGGACTTTATCCATCTTTTATAGGACTTTGTCTTAAGAACAGTAGGAATTCACCGAAGGATGTCAGCAGAGAACTAACATGATACCATATTTACATGTTTTGGAGGTTTTATTAATTATCCACTCTGAAGTAAAATATTTACTGTACCCTCAGGAATTCACACGTTAACAAATAGAAACAATGTAATAAGGCCTACAATACTTTAAAATGCTATTTATACAAGCATATACTCATTAGACAAGTAAAAAAATGTTGTAGGAACACAGATAAAAGGTCAATTAATATTGTCTGTACGAAGAGAAGTGTTAAAGGAGGCTGAAGGAAAGGCCATTTTGAGCTGGGACTGGAAAGTTAAATAGGCCTTTCAAATACATAGTGTAAGTAAGGACTCTGGAGACCTTATTGTAAAACTTCATTTACAATTTTAAAGCCTCTCATTTGTGTGCAATTAGTGCTTTTTTCCTGTCACTGGTTTTCTATCATATTATTATTTTCTCTTTGTCTTTATTGTTGAGATAAATTTGGTTGAAGTATATAAGTATGTAGTAAATGTGTATAAGAGAAGCTACCTTATTCAATGCCCAATGTGCTCAAGTCACAACTATTTACCAAGTATTATAAAAGTATTTCAATATGATAACAATTGGCTAGGTTAACCAGGAAGTGTGTACGTTCTGACCATTAGCAGCACGGGAAGCAAACTCAATTCTCTGCCTCAGCAGTCCCCTAGGAATGTGGCTTGCTCCCTTGCCTTCCCCAGATCCTCTGTAATTAAGCTATCCATGACTAAGTTTGATGGGGCAACTCATAGGCTATCCTACCTCCAGACTTGGCCTGATAAAGGTCCCACAGAAATGTTCCCATTTTGCTCTCTTCACTCATTGATACGTTAAGTGCAGATAATCCGACAAATAACTTCATAGCAACCCCAGGGAATGATGGGGCCACAAGACGGAAGGAGCTTGGGTGACTGAGTCACAGCTTACAAAACAGCTGCCTTTGAGAATCACATAGCCTGTTATCAGACTATGAGGTGACAGAGAAACTAACTTTTGTTGGGTTCAAGTCTCTGGAAATTGGGAGTTGTCTGCAAGTTGAAGATTGGGCTCAAGTCACTGAAATTTGGGAGTTAGTGCAGCTAATGTAAATTACCTTAACTTATACAGTCATATATTGATATTATTTTCTTCAGTGCTTTTCAGAACTTGAGTGCTCCTCCAGCCCTTCTGTCTCTGGTATAAAACTTCACTGCTGGAACTTGCTGATATTATGTTCCCTGCTAAGCGCACAATTCCCATACCTTACATTGTAACTGAGTACAGTTGTCAGTGCTGATTCTTAGAAAGTTGGACTAATTTTAGAGGATTCAGATCAGCTTTTATGCCATTTATTAATTAGTTTAGCTAATAAACTATTTATTGAGCAGACATTAAGTGATGCATAGTTTCTGCCTTGGTATGCCAGACTATTAGGTTACGTAAGAGGTAGTTTTTACCTTGGTTGTTCTTATAGGATAATACTACCAGGGAATCATAAAGGAAATAGCTCTTGCAGCAAAATAAGCTTACCTTGATATAAAACATAGCACTAATTTTTATAGCTACAAAAATTATCTGGTGAAAAACACTACCTGGTTTCAAATAGATGTGGGATCAAAATTAGTATTAGCTATCATAGATCTTTCTCAAATAATTAGACATGTTGTTAAGAAAACCAAAATTTTAAGTGCACGAAATAACTATTTTTTTTAGCTAAAGTTTCTCAAAAAATATCACACTTTGTGGCTCGATCCAATAAGAAGACCTAAAAGCCTACCCAGGGTCTTCATCATTCTCCCACTCGGAATCATGTATGGTTAACTCAGACAGGCCTGAGTTGGAAACCCTGTTTGATGCCTACTGACTCTTTGACAGACCCTGGCCAATTTACATAACCTCTCTCAGCCACATGAAATAAGAGTACCTTATGCTCCTGCCCTTGCTCCCCTGCGGTTCTTTTCTCAATACAGCAGTCAGAGTGATCCCATTAAAACGTTTAAGTCAGATCATTGTATGACTTTGCTCAAAACTCACCAATGGCTTTTCATCTCACTAGGAACAAAAGTCAGTCTTTATAATGGTTTACAAGGCTACATGTGATTGGATAACTGTCTGACCTCATTTTCTATTCCTCTCCTTTTTCACTCTTTTCCCGCCTACTAGCCTTCTTGCTAGTTTTAAAAGATGCCCAGTGAAAGAAGAACACGTTTGAAAAACATGCCTGGTTTCTGTCTCTTCAGCACCACTATTATGTCCAATTTATCAACATCCTAGGTGAGAGTTTCCAAAATTTGCAGAATAAACTAATAATAATAATAATATTTAACATTTTATTATGCTTATCATGTTCCAGCATGATGTCATTCAGTCTTCATAGAAACCCAATGAGGTGGTAATACCTAGTGGTTTTAGAGTACCGTCTGGAATCTCACTGAGTGGGTTCAAATCCCTGGTCCACCACTTATTAACTGAATTGGGGCATGTTGCTTAACCTGTGTCTCAGTTTCCTCATCTGTAAAATAAGGATGAAAAAAAAGAACAAAATGCAGAAAAAAATGGAAAACAAAGATAAAATTAGGATTAAAAGAGTAGCTTCTATATAATACAGGCATTACAAATTAATATTTTGAAGTGCATAGAAGGTTGAGCACACAGCATAAAGGTTTGTTAAATATCTAAATAAAAATAAAGTCTTATGTTTTGTGCCTCCGTTTCGTTATGTATAAAATGTAAATAACATAGGATTTACCTCATAGGATTTTGGTGCGACTTAAATGAGATAGCACGTACCACTTATAAAACTGGTGCATGGCAAGCTCTCAATAAATATTAGCTATTAATATTTTCAGCCTCATAAGGACATGGAGGTTTAGACAGATTAACTCACGCGAACAAGGTTACACAACTTGTAAGCAGCTGAGTTGAGTCTTTGCCCAAGACTACTTTATTCAAAATGACATTCTTAGCCACAACTTTAAAAGGTCATAAGCAAATTTTTTGTTTATGAGTCCCCAGCATTCAAGTGAGGCCTTAAATTTTCAATTTCCTTTCCTTCACACATAATGATGGATGTTTTTGTTGTGCAGTAAGTTTTAAAAATCCATCTATGTTGTTACTGTTTTCTTGTCCCGATTTGTTGACACAGCCCCATTTCCAAGCTAGATTCTAGATATGTAGATAAAGGAGAGGCCTGAGTTCACCAGAAGTTTCTGAAGATCTTCTGGATGGGATGTTTTCCTGCCCTCTACCATCACTTACTTCACTTCCAGTTGCCAAACTATATCACATAACATGAGACTTCTTCCTGGAATGAAGAAGGGTGGGGGTCATAAAACAACTTTACAGACAACCTCTGGGGACACTGATCCATGTGGATGTAGCTAAAATAGTCACACTGATTTCTGAACTGCAGAGACTTCAAACCCTTCCTTTTTAGTGTGTTTTCTTTTGAATTTGTGATGTTTGTTTGTGATAGAAATTAGAGAAATTGTTAGAGTACGTTAATAACAGTAACATAAGCTAGATTATGTCCAAATCATGAACTCTATATTTCTCACCCTTCATTTGTTCAACCACAAAACCCAATAGTAAGCTGCATCCAAAAAGAAACAGTTACTGCAGAACAACTTGACGTAAGCTGAGGCAGCCAAGTATATGTTTTAGAATGTTTTCACAGGGAAACATCTGCAAAATGTTCGCATACTGGGAATAACACAAGGGTTTACATAACAATTGAGAGCTTATTTTCTTTTTTGGCAATGAGGAAACACCCATGCAGCATATTTTAAAATATTTGTGTATTTCAGCTACATTTTCATTGGCAATGGACATACAACCACAGTGACCAGATATCAATCAACATTCTATTTTCAGCTGTTTCAAAAATGTGTAATCAGTCAAAAAATGTATTTGGTTCTACATATATGCATTCTTAACTTTTCCCTTCTGTCTCATGAAACACTCTACAGAAAACCTGGATACACTTTGGATATCTACATTAAGAATCATCTGAATGGAATGGTGTTTCTATTTTCTCAAACAAGCTTCATAAAAAGCAAAAGCACTGTTTATTTCTGAGAAGAATAAGGGCAACACAAGGAATAAGTATTTAAATAAAACATAATTTTCTAGTAATAGTATGCAATAAACAATAATGTGTACTTCTGGAAGAGCCGTAAAGTACTGGTCAGAAACACAAAATGAGAGTCTTCAATTCAACTTTAAATTAGGACTAATTGATGGTCCTTAACCAGTAGAAACTCTGTGTACGTAATGATAAATCATTAGAAGGGAAGATGGAAATATAGCTAATTCTTATGGGTATTTTTTCCTATATAAAAAATAAGCTGAGAAGCTTATCAGTTCGTATTCATAAGTAATGTCTCTGCGGTCAACTAAATGCTGTGATGAGTGAGATTTGGGGGATAGTCCAGCAGAAACAAAGTTCAAGGTGCCAGTTCCAGACACTGCTGCTTTACACTGAAGTAAACACCATTCAATCTAGATTGTCACGTATGAGGATATATATATATATATTCATTATATAAATATCAAAATGTAACTTGGCTCTGCTGCCACCAAAACAGACGAGGCCCTTGAGTAGAAATATGAAAATCCTACCTATCAGCTCCCGCTGGTCTGTGTCGGGATGAACGCATGTATGTTGTCTGGCAAACCGTTGCCTGCTCCTTACCTAGAGTGACCAATCCCAGTCAAATACTGAAGTCCAAAGATGGGTAGCTTGTTGCTATTTTCGAGCAAAGACCCCTTAATTAAATGAACTACTTAGTTACTTAATTAATTAACTAAATCTAGATCTCCAAAAGTTGTAGGCAGTTTCAGAAAAATCAAAGAAAATAAGAATTATAGAACACTAGAAATCATTTTGCAAATATAAAGATAGGGCAAATGAAATCTTAAACATATTTTAAATGAGATTTTGTTACTAGGGCAATGAATGTTTCCTCTATTGTTAGTGATAAAGCAACTAATGTTATCTACAAATTCCAAATAAATTAAATTAGGTTATATTTTGTGTATGTAATAAATTATTTTCAACAGAATAATATTACTAATAGAAATTAAATTTCCTACTCCTTTCTCTTTTCTACCTACCCTCCTCTTTCACCAATATGTTAAACAAATTTAAAGAGGTTAAAATTTCATGTGCCTGTAGGGACTAGTCAGTTTACATAAAAAGTTAACCAGGCCTTGTAAGGACTGTGTCCTTCTACAGACCACATGTACTGTCAACGGGGGTGAACTGATTTGGCTTAGTCTATTGTTTCTCTGCATGTATTTGGGAGCTTGACAAAACTTATGAATTTATTTTCATTAAAAGTTGAAAATTTTGTTTTTAAACATGAACACTCCAGGTTTAAACATTATCACCTAATAAAAACATTTTATAAACACTATGTAGGTAGAATAGAACATGTTTTCTGGCTGATTCAGCAACTTGGTCCAGACAGCATATCTTGGACAGCATATCTTGGTCCAGACCTACTCATGAGGTGTGCACTAATATTATGAGACCACACAAAAGGCACTTAATCTAATTTGAGGATTCTTGGTACGTGTATAAGTTAGGATATGATATGGTAACAGAGAATCCCAAACTTCAGGGACTTACATAAAGAGATATTTATTTCATTCATGTGCTATATTTCTAAATAGATAAGGAAGGAGATTTTTTTTTTTTTTGGTCAGAGTTACACTCAGACCAATCAAACAACCCAAATCTAAAGCATAAGGTAGAGGGAACACTGTGTGAGAGATATAAATAATAAATGTCTAACTATTACATTGTTTTGTGTACCTGAAACTAATAAACAAAAAAGTTAAAAAAGAAGCCAAAAGAAAAAAAAAAAAAAAGAGAGAGAGAAAGAGAGACATGAAAAACCTCACAATGGCTTTGCAAATCACACAAACCACTTTAGCTCCCATGGCATTGGCCAAAGCTAGTGACACAGTGTGTAGTAAAGAACTTGGACTTGCCGATTTCAGTCAAGATGGCAGAGTAGGTAAATTATGAGATGGCCTCCTTCCATGATCACAGCAATATTACAACTAAACAATAGAATAACCATCACTAAGAATCACCTGAAGACTAGCGGAACAGAATTCCTGTAACTAAAGAAATAAAGAAGAAGCCACATCTCTCTAGTAGGAGGGGCAGAGACACAGATTGGGTAGGTCCCACAACCATGATAAGGTGATTAAGAAATGGGAGGTACATTTCAGCTGAAAAGGTCCCGCTTGAGAAATGAGTGGTCCCAGCCACATACCTGACTCCCCGGTCCAGGGCACCAGTGCCAGCAAGAGAAGTCTCCATAAAAATCGAACTGTGAAAACCAGCAGACAGAGCATCCTGAAGAGACAACGGGCTGCGGGAGACCAAAACATGCTGCTCTTAAAGGGCTAATGCACAGACTCACTCAATCTAAGCTCTACAACAGGGGCAACAGCTCAAAAAGCACGAGGGACATACAGGGAGGAACTAAATTGACTAACTTCAGGGAGAGGGCTGGAGAGGCAGGGGTCAAGGTAAATGTCTTCAGAGAAAGAAGAGCTGGCAGGAGCCATTGTTCTTTGTTGAGCTCTCCTCTACCCTCTAAACAGTCAGTGCAGGTGAGTGCCAAGTCTGTACCATCCATTATGCTAAAATAATTTGCCCCACCCTGGTGATTCCCTGAGTCCCTGTCCCACCCAACTCACTTGCCAGGCTGGAGCCTCATCTGGCAGCAATCACAGGAGCAGCCTTCCTCACCTCCTCCTGCTGCAAACTCAATCAAAAAATGACAAACCCCACATGAGTGGTAGCTGCCCTAGGCTTGTGCTGCAGACTTTCTCAAAGGTCTGCAATTCCCATGCAAGTGGCAGCCATCCACAGCTCTTACTAGAGACTGTCTCAAAGATCCACAAATGCATACAAGCAGCAGGGGTTCTTAGTATACAGTGTAGCTCCTTCCAAGTGCCCAAGCCCAGCACAAGTGATGACCAGTCTCAATTTGCATGTAACTTCTTTCAGGTGGCCCCAAAACTGGTGTGAGTAGTGGACAGTGATGGCTTGTAATGTAGCTCCAAATAAGAGCAAAATGCCCAGCAGATTTGGCAGCTGGCCTCAGCCTGAATTGTAGTGCCCACCAAACTATGCAAGCTGGGCTCAGCTGGCAGCTGACCTCTGTTCACAGTATAGCCTCTCCCAAGTGCCTCCAAGCCCAGCACAAACAGTAACCAACTGCAAACCACTTTGTAGCTCCTACCAAGATCCCCAAGTCCTGCACAAGTGGCAGCTGAACTTGGACTTCACTGGAGTCCCTCTGAATAAGCTCCGGACACAACAGACTTAGTGGCCAGCTTCAGACCACACCAGAACATCAACCACCCAGCTCCACACCCAACACACTTAAAGAGTTACTTTGGCTGGCACCAAAGCCCAGCTAAAACGACTCACACTCTTTGGGATCAGATGCCACAGAACAGTTCATCTTCTATTTTTGGTAAAAGGCTTCACAGCCAGTCAGCCTGAGGGTCAGGGTCAACCTTCTCCCTGACATGCCAGCAGCAATGGAGGCCCAACAACAATGGGAGGGCACAGACAACCCTCACAAGGGACATGCCTGGAGAATCTGGCTCAGGTGATAAGGGAGACAGCACCACTGGGTCCCACAGGATACTGTGTATATAAGGTCACTCTCTCAAGACCAGGAGATGTAGCAGATCTACCTAATTCATAGAAACAAACACAGGGAGGCAGCCAAAATGGGGAGACAGAGAAATATGTCCCAAATGAAAGAACAGAATAAAGCTCCAGAAAAATAACTAAATGAAAAGGAGATAAGCAATCAACTGGATACAGAGCTCAAACATGGGTTATAAGGATGCTCAATAAACATGGGAGAAGAGCAGGTGAACTCAGTGAGAACTTCAACACAGAGAAAACATGATAAAACAACAAAGAGAAAAAATAATAAAAAACAAAATCTATGGGAGAACAGACAAAGCAGTTCTAAGATGGAAATTCCTAGCAATACAGGTCTATCTCAAGAAACAAGGAAAAACCTTCAAATTAACAATCTAAATTTGGAACTAATAAAAAAGAAAGAAATGAAAAAGAAGAACAAAGACCAAAGTGAGTAGAATAATGGAAATAACAAAGATTGAAGTAGAAATAAATAAAATAGAGATAAAAATAAAAAAGAAAGGATCAATGAGCTTATTCTCTGAAAAGATAAACAAAATTGATAAACATTTAGCCTGACTCATCAAAAGAGAGAAAGAAAGCCCAAATAAATAAGATCAGAAATGAAATCATAGTGATAACTGACGCCACAGAAATCCAAAGTATTATAAGAAAATATGGCAAACATTTATATACCAACAAATTGGTCAACCTGGAAGAGATGGATAAATTCCTAGAAATATACAATTTTGCTGGCCTGAAACAGGGAGAAACAGAAAATCTGAACAGACTGATAATTACTAATGAAATTGAATCAGTAACCAAAAAACTCCCAACAAACAAAAGTCGTGGATCACAGGTGAATTATTCTAGTCATTCAAAGAATAATTAATACCTATCCTTCCCAAACTATTCCAAAAAAAAATGGACAGGAAAAAAGTTTACCAAATTCATTTTATGAGGCCAAAATTACCCTGATACCAAAACCAGACAAAGAAACTATAAAAAAAGAAAAATTTAGGCTAATATTCCTGATGAACATAAATACAAAAATCCTCAATAATATATTAGCAAGCTGAATTCAGCAATACATTAAAAAGATCATATGCCATTGTCAAGTGGAGTTTATTTATTATGTGCAAATCAATTAACATGATACACCACTTAAACAAAATGAAAGATAAAAATTATATGTTCATAACGATAAATGCAGAGAATTAAATTTACAAAATTCTATATTCATTTATGATAAAAACTCTCAGCAAAGTGTAGATAGATAGGATATAACTCAACATAATAAAGGCCATATATGACAAACCCACAACTAACATCATACTACACCTTGAAAAGCTGAAAACGTTTTCTTAAAGACCAGGAACAACACAAGGATGCCCACTTTCACCACTATTATTTAACATAGAATTGGAAGTCTTAGCTACAGAATCCAACAAGACAAAGAAATGACATCCAAATTGTAAAGGAAGAATTAAAAATCATCATTATTTGCAGATGACATGATACTATATATAAATAAACATAAAGATTCCACCAAAAAACTATTAAAACTAATAAATGAATTCAGTAAGTAGAGTACAAAATTAATATTCAGAAATCAATTGCATTTTTATACAATAATGAACTATTAGAAAGAGAAATTAAGAAATCAATCTAATTTACAATTGCATCATAAAAGAATAAAATACCTAGAAATAAATATAACCAAGGAACAAAAAGACCTGTACTCTGAAATCTGTATGACATTGAAGAAAGAAGTTGAAGAAAATACAAATAAATGGAAGGAAATACTGTGCTCCTGCATGGGAAGAATTGACATTGATAAAATGTTCATACAACTCATAGCAATTTACAGATTCAATGAAATCCCTATCAAAATACCAATGGCATTTTTCAAAGAACTAGAGCAAGTAATTCTAAATTTATATGGAACCACAAAAGACTCCAAAAAGCCACAGCAATCATGAGAAAAAGAAAAAGAAATTAAAGGTATCATGCTACCTGAAAATTAAAGGTATCACGCTACCTGAAATCAAACTATACTACAAGCCTATAGTAATCAAAGAGGTATGGTATTGGCATAAACACAAATATATAGATCAATGGAACAGAATAGAGAGCCCAGAAATAAACCCACACCTATATGGTCATTTAATCTATGACAAAGGAAGTAAGAACATAAAGTGGAGTAAAGACAGCCTATTCAATAAATGGTATTGGGCAAACTGGATAAATACATTAAAAAAAATGAAACAGGACCACCTTCTTATTCCATATACAAAAATAAATTTAAAATGGATTAAAGATTTAAATGTAAGACTCCAAACCATAACACTCCTAGAACAAAACAGAGGCAGGCAGTAGACACTCTGACATTGCTCTCAGTGATATTTTCTTCTGATCTATTTCCTCAGGCAAAGGAAGCAAAAGAAAAAATAAACAAATGGGACTTCATCAAACTAAAAAGCTTTTGTACAATAAAGGAAACCATAAACAAAACAAAAAGGCAACCTACTGAATGAAGAAGATATTTGCAAATGATATATCTGATAAGGGACTAATATCCAAAGTATATAAAGAACTCATAGAGCTCAACATCAAAAAACAAATTGTCCTATTGCAATACTGGCAGGAAATATAAATAGACATTTCTCCAAAGAGGAAAAACAGATGGTCAACAGATGTATGACAAAATGCTTAATATCACTAATCATCTGGGAAATGCAAATAAAAACCACAATGAGATACCACCTCACTCCTGTCAGAATGTTTATTACCAATAAATCAACAAACAAGTGCTGGCGAGATTGTGTAGAAACAGGAACCCTCGTGCATTGCAAATTGGTACAGCCACTGTGGAAAACAGTAGAGAGGTTCCTCAAAAAATTAAGAATAGAACTACCGTATGACACAGCAATTTCACTGCTGCGTATTTATCTGAAGAAATCCAAAACACTAATTTGAATAGATATATGTGCTTCTATGTTAATTGCAGTGTTATTTACAATAGCTAAGGTATGGAGGCAACCTAAGTGTCCATTGATAGACGAGAAGATAAAGAAGAAGTGATACATATATACAATGGAATATTACTCAGCCATAAGCAAAAATGAAATCTTCCCATATGCAACAACATAGATGGACCTAGAGCAGTATTATGCTAAGTGAAATAATTCAGACAAACAAAGACAAATACCATATGATTTCACTTATATGTGGAATTTGAAAAACAAAATAAATGAACAAGCAAAACAAACTCATAGATACAGAGAAAAAAATTGATAATCACCAGATTGGGGTGGGGAGGATGGAGGGATGGGTGAAAAAAACGAGTGGAAGGGATTAAGAAGTACAAATTGCCAGTCATCGAAACAGTCACTAGAATGCAAAGTACAGCATAGGCAATATAGTCAGTAATATTGTAATAAGTATGTATGGTGTCAGATGGGTACTAGACTTACCGGGGTTATCACTTCATAAAGTATGTAAATCTGTAATCGCTCTGTTGTAAAACTGAAACTAATATAACATTGTTTGTCAATGTTAAATAGAAAAATAAATTTAAATAAATAAAAATGAAATTCTCAAAAAAGAAGGAAAGAAAGAATGTGGCCTTTCCCAAAGAGAAGTTTGGCCTTTTTTCATTTAAAAGTGTCTTTGTTTAGGGTGAGGGCTCGCTACACCCTGATAAGCTTATGGTGGGAGATGGACTCACCAGAAAGACCAATCTTGTTATTTCAGGTGGGAGTTTTGGGTCATGTGGTATCAGTTGGCTTGGGAACTGAGTGCAACCACTTGGGTAATCAGTCAATCTATCTTTTCTATGTAATGAAGTCCGAATAAAAACTCTGGACTCAAAGTTTAAGTGAGCATCCCTGCATGTGGTCAAACTGAGAGTGATAGTTCCTGACACTGAGAGTAATAGTTCCTGAGGACAACAGAAGTCTTGCGTTTGGAACCCTCTCAGACTCTGCTCTAGGAGTCTCTTCCTTTGGTTGATTTCGTTAGTATTCTTTCTTTGTAATAACCCATTACGATAGCATTTGGTGAATTCTGCAAGTCTTTCAAGGGAATTATCTGTGGATGAAAGGACGTCCAAACCTGTAGAAAATGTTTGTAAGAGTTTATTTGAGCCAAACTGATGACATGCTGGGGAGCAAGCTCTCACAATGCTCCAGAGAATGACTGTTTTCACTTATTTTTATACATTTGAAATTAAGGCGAAAACATAAGAAAGATTGCATGAAGTTGGGAGAAAGCAAGGTGGGAAATCTCTGTGATTGAGTTACGGGATGGTTAACAAAATTATGTGCTCCCTTGAGGGTGGTTATGCCTCCTAGAGGTCTGGAGAAGAGGATGACTTCTAGTATTTCAAAGGTGGGGAAACCTAGATGCACAAGAAGAATACACAGGGATGGCTTAAAGCGAAGATAAATCTCTTATAGGCATGGAGAGTGACTGACTACCCACCATGACTTTTCCAGTTAGGAAATTATGTTCAGATCACCCTGTGAGGTGACTCTTGGTCACTGATGTTGTCAAACTTATTACATAGTCCCTTTTTTGTTCACATATCAAACCACACAGTGGTTTGGGAAATTCCCTGAATTTCAACTGGTATGAAAAATGAAGAAAATATTGGGGACTGTGCCCTAAAGCTTCAATCTGGCTAAATCTGGGTACATGGTCACTCCTTAGTTTAATTGGGTAGGATGTATAGAGTCACCTCAAGGAGCAATGGCACAGGAAGGAAAACTGGAGTATTTACTAATTGTAATGCATATACCACAGTGGTCTTCAGGACGGAAATGATACTTGCCCTCAGTCATAAATCATATATGGGAATCAGCCTACTAAATAAAGTTGAGAGGTTTGTGCCAGACATAGGATAGAGTACACATAATCACAAATTGTTGGCACAGAATGATATCAGTAGAGAACTACCATATAGTTTTATATATAGTTTTATATTTATATTTACATAGAGCTTTATATTCCCATATTAACCGATGGGACGTGTAAGGTCTGGGCAAGGCCGAACGGGCTTTCCATGCTCAACAAGATAAAGGTGCTTAAGACTGATTGGGCAGAGGAATCATGGGTGGGGTCAGCACTGTAAGGTCAGCGCTAAAACTGGGCACGAGGGGAAGTTCATGGGAGACGGGCATGTGTGAGAGAAAGCTCAGAGAAGGGTCTGTGAGACAGAGCCTCCATAGAGTACTGTTCAGCCATATTTAGGCCAGTAGCAGAAACCTTATTTTACAAGTCATCTTGTCTTGATCCTGTGTTGCTTTATCCCCTAGGGGCCTGTGATCAGGCGGCCTGGGTGGGCCTGGTGGTCCAGACGGTGACCTGGGGCCAGGGTGTGGAGCTGGAGGGCTTGCTGATGCCCTGAAACCCTTTGTCAACGAAACATTGAAGGGGAAATGGCCTTGTTTACCACTTGCTATAAAACTCACCCCTCTTTGCTTGGGAGGTTATGGTCTTTTCTAGCCTGACCTCCTGCAGCTCAAACACGCAAAATAAATTCTAATAGACCAATTTTGGTCTCCCGCTGACTCATTCCTCAGGCCGTGCCTAACAAGTACTGCTTTTGATCCTGAGCACTCATTGTTATTCAGTCCAATGGGAACTTATAGTTTTAAGGGTTTGAAAATGTTGAGCAAAACTAATCACGCTTTTCTCACCAAGACCTTTTCATTTTATCGAATAAGCTTCGTCCCATTCCTCAGGGGAATTTGGGGCTGAGCTGGCACTCTTGACTCCCTGGGTGTACGGGTTTTGAAGAGGCACTCTGAAGTCCAACTGGTAGAGCCCTTTCTCTTCACGACGCACGCCCTGGAGACTAGAGCCTGTGATGCAGTGACTCAGGATACTGACACATTACTTTTTTTTTTTTTTTAAGATTTTATTGGGGAAGGGGAACAGGACTTTATTGGGGAACAGTGTGTACTTCCAGGACTTTTTTTCCAAGTCAAGTTGTTGTCCTTTCAATCTTAGTTGTGGAGGGTGCCACTCAGCTTCAAATTGTTGTCCTTTTAGTCTTAGTCGTGCAGGGCACAGCTCAGCTCCAGGTCCAGTTGCTGTTTCTAGTTGCAGGGGGCGCTGCCCACCATCCCTTGCGGGAGTCGAGGAACTGAACTGGCAACCTTGTGATTGAGAGCCCACTGGCCTATGTGGGAATCGAACCGACAGCCTTCGGAGTTAGGAGCATGGAGCTCTAAGTGCCTGAGCCACCTGGCCAGCCCGACATATTACTTTTTGAAATAAATTCATAAAATGCATTTCTGTAAAATGTACTTCTCCGACATGATGACCCTTGTATTAGTCCTTCCAGGTTAGAATACCAGAAACAGTGTGGCTTAAACAGCAAACATTTATTTTTCACAGGCCTAAAGGCTGAGAAGTCCAAGATCAAGGCAGATTCTGTGTCTGGTGAGGGCCCATTACTGGTTTGTAGATGGCCGTCTTCTCACTATGTCCTCACACAATGGAAGGGGTGAATGCTCCTTTGGGTCTCTTTTATAAAGGTGTAATCCCATTCACAAAAGCCCTCATGACCTAATCACTTCCCAAAAGACCCACCTCCAAATATCATTACATTGGGGATATAAATTAAGTATATAAATTTTGGGAGGACACAAATATTCAGTCTGTAGCAATGGTGTTTTTAAGAAGAATGCTTGAATAATAATGAGATAGTATTCAGGAAATTTTCTCCTTCTTCTTCAATGATATCCCCATTTAAGCTTCCTGGGTGGACTTGTCAGGAAAAAAGAAAAAGAGAAAAAAAAAAACAGAGAAAAAAATGACAGATGCTTAATTTTAGAATTCAAAAAGCACTCACCAGCTATAAGAAAGAAAGTTTATGGGGAATGTAATCTGGAATAAAGGAGTTTTTTTTTTGTTGTTGTTTTTATCCATACCCTAAATTACAAAAGACCACAGGAACTCAAAGATGAATTAAGAGAGTAGATGTGACAGTGCAAATTTAGGGGATGGTGGGTGCGGTGTTTAATTTTCTAGCCCCATTCTTGGTAATAATAACAAGAGGGAAACCTTTTTTACATAGGAGAGCACAGAACTGACTAGATCAGAACCTGGCATTTACTACCAGGATCTCTGGCTGAAATTCCTCCTCCCCGAGAGTTGATTGAAACCAATAGTGATCTTAGGTCAACGTGAGTCCTTGCTGCTGGCTCGAAGTCTTCCATGGGCTCATAGAGGCCTGGAAGATCAGCCAAGTCTTCTGGGAAGGCCTATACGGCCAAGTGAGGGTCAGTGTGTTCAGAGGAACCCGATAGTTGAGACAAGAAGAACCCAGGGCGTGGTTTGCTTGACCTTCATGACCTTGCATACGTCAATGAATTTATAGTGGACGGGTTCTGATAACAAACACTTATGCTGAGAAATTTGTCAGCACTGCTAAGTTTGGGAATGGAAATGGGTCTCACCAGTTGACAGGAGGAATACTTCATGGGGTACCAAAACAGAACTGAGACAAACCAAGGCCGAAAAACAGAGTTCTCCCCACACATCCTAGTGCCTTGTGCAATTTAGCATGTCTGTAATGGTCAAATGGATGTCAGGGCAGGTCTGAAAGGTTTAAAACACCATCAACACACTGATGACACCCTCATTTGTGACACTATCACGCACTTTCTCCTGATCTCCAGACTTACGGATGCAGCTGCCTGCTCGACATCTCTGAGCCGATGCCTGATGTGAACCTCAAACTTGACATTTCCAAAACAGGAATATTTTTCAACTCTAATCAGAATTGGCTACATAATTTGTAGGGCCCAGTTCAAAAAGGAGGAAAAATGCCACTGAGGTAAAAACATAAAGGTTTTTCCTTTCTTCTACACATGTATACACTTGTGGCCTTTTCAAATTTGCTATTTAATGTTGTGGTCCTTCAAACACAGGAAAACAATCATGGGTGAGAGCAGAGCATCAAGGGCTAGGGGAGATGACAGTCACAAAATCTACAGGCCTTGCCAGAGCTAGGGACAGGATAGTCAGGCTAGGGATGGGCCACTGCCTTTCCCAAGGGTATTACAACCTCCGTTGTGTCATGCGACTTACCCGGATGTGAGATGGCCGGGGGCAGCTATGGGATAGGCATGAGCTCTGGGTGGAAGGCTTCAGACATCAGTGGTTAGGTGGGGAGAGGGAGGCTGGGCAGGGCCTGGGGTATCTGCTAAGAACCCACCTTTGGGAATTCAGGCATTAGCGGCATGTATGACCATGTATGCACTGACGTTCTAGTGTCTCACTGTATTTCACTTCCAAAACACAAACAAAGACAAAATTATTAAAAATTTCAGATGGCAAACACAGAGCATTAAGCCCCAGGGTGGAGCCCGTTCGGGCAGGGAGAGCCGTGCCTACGCTGGCCTCAGACCAGTGGAGCTGGCGCTGACTCCACCCACCTCCCTTAAGTGAATAAATAACACTGTAACCTTCCAGTCATTCAGTCTTTATAGCCAAGAATCATCCTTAATTCCTTCAAAATAAGCCCACGTCAATTACATTAAGGAACAGTATCTAACATATAAACCCTTTCCAGCCACCTCTTGGAGTATCACGATAGCCTCTTCACTGTTATCTCCTGCTCTCATTCTTGCCCACCTGGAATCAGCCCTCCACAAAGCAGCCTGGTAATCTCAAATTACAGAGCAACTCACTTCACTTTCCTTCTCAAAATCTTCCAATGACTTCACATCACACCTGAAAATAAAATCTGATCATAGCTTACAAGTACTTACAAGATTTGGGCTCTGCCTATCTCTCATCTTACCTCATAGCCCTTAAATATTGAGATGTGTTTTATACTTAATCTTCCATAACCTTAAAATGTTCTTCCCAGATTTTTTCCCCTCAGATGTCACCTCCTTAGAGAGATGGTCTTTGACTGTCCTCCTGAAAGGTTGTATTGCACTTTTGATTAACTGGCTCTAAATTAATGTTCCTATGACCCCTTTCTCAGATTTGGTAATTTGCTAGAACAGTTCACAGAACTCAGAAAAACACTTCACTTGTGTTTGCTGGTTTAGTATAAGGATACAAATAAATAGCCAGATGAAGAAGTACACAGGGAGGTCCAGAAGAATCCCAAGCACCGGAGCTTCTGTCTTCATGAAGCTGGGGTGTACCCCCTCATATGTGGATATTTTCATGAACCTGGATGCTCTCTGTCTTGCAGGGTGAGAAGCGGGGGTCTCTGGTCCCGCTCCCCACATAAGAACGCAGGACATGGTGAGGCCAAAAAGGAACACCCACGGAACTATAGATAGGGGAGTCATACCACTATACTGTTGCTGGCGGCTGGGGTGGAGACACAGGAAGCAGGAGCCACACGATCTGCAACCTGCCGTCCGCTTTTTTGCCAACCAACCAACCCCACTTGCCAGCTGCAATCGCGCTTGCTAGCTCAGCCACCATCTTCTTGCTAGCCCCCATGTGCTGCTAGCGTAGCCACGGCAGTTATATTAGTGGCCGGTGGCTCACTGGTTACAGCTGAGGGCCAACAAGCTACAGCTGATGGCCATTCAATCACAGCTGATGGCCATTTACTACCCGAGAGAGAGCACCTTTCCACGTGAGGCCGAGAGCCTGGAAACTGCACTCCTGGCTCTGTCCCCACACTTGGTCTTCCTGGGGACTAACCCTAGCCTGAGGCTACCTAGGGGCCCCACCCTAGGGACATAAACTCAAGTGTGACCTAAAGCTGCTCATGGTGAATAATAAATGACACTCCTGCTACTCAGGAAATTCCAAAGGTTTAAGAGCTCCTTGCCAAGAACTGGGGACAAAGAACAAATACATTTTTGAATTATACTACATCTACCTAAAATTAAAAACTTGCATTGTTCTTTCTGGGTTTTATTTTTCCTCCTCATGTTTACCACAATGTTCTCACTAATAATTTTGTTCGCATATTTATTTTCTGTATCCCAAGAAGAATACCTGCTCTAAGAATTCAGAAGCTTTGGCTGTCTTGTCAACCCAGGGCCTAGAACAGGAGCACAGAATGAGCCCTCAGTGAATATTTGTTGAATAGAATAATATGTAAATATGACTGTGTATTTAACCTAAATTTATAGAATAAATCAAAATTTAACTGATCATACCCAGAAGTGACAAGATTAAATTTCTCATATAAGGTAGAAGCAGGGCTTATAATTAGAAATTAAATTCAGTTACATGTTACATATTTGCCTACTTGACTCTTCACTATTTAATTTATAGCCACTACGTCAACATCTCTATAAACTCTAACTTCTGCTTCAGGAACCGTGAATTAAACAATGCTTTACATACATGTAAGATACTGTATTAGTTTTCTTTTGCTGCTGTAACAAATCACCCAAAATTTATTGACTTTAAACAATACAAATTTGTTTTTTTATAATCTGGATGTCAGAAATCTGAAATGTGTTAGTGACTAAAATTAAGGTATTGGCAGGAGGTTCATTCTGGAGTTTCGAGAGGAGACTAGGTTTCCTTGTTTTTTTCTCGCTTCTAAAGGCTGTGTTCCTCGGCTTATGACCTCCTTCTCCATATATTCAAAGCCAGCAATGGCAGGTTGAGTCTTTCTCAGGTACCATTTCACTACCCTACTCTTGTTCTTTCCTTTTCCACTGTGAAAGAGTCATGTGATTAGAGTGCGCCCACCTGGATAGCCAGGATAATCACCCCATCTCCAGGTCCTTAATTTTAACACATCTGCAAATTCCCTTTTACGTTATAAGGTAACATTTATAGGTTCTGGAGATTAAGACTTGGACATTTTGCGGCCCGATATTCAGCCTACCACAGCTAGTAATTAGTGTCAGTGCCTGATGAATCATTTTTATAGACTCATTTTTAAAAGCCTTAGTAAAGGTGTTGCTAAGTTAAATGACTACAGCTGTCAGGCAGCTGAATGAAACCCACCAGGTGTGCACCTTGGTACACAGGAGGTCACGTGCCCCAGCTAAGGGTCCGCAATGTCTTAGCTCCGACCCAAAGTTGCCATGCAGAGATGTAAAGCCCAGATGATTGGGTCTTTCAATTTTTCAGACAAATTTATATGTAGAACCCCCCAATTTTTGAAATGTTGGCAGTGAATTGCATGATGTTTTTATGCAGGCTAAAACAAAACATGTCTGTGAGCTGACTCTGACCCCTGAGCTACTAGCATGCTGCCCCACTATGTGTGGCTAAGAGGAGCCCTCCTTTGTTAGCCCCTCCAGCACACTTTTTACAGACACTTGTTTATGCCTGCCTAGTGGGTTATGATCCAGGTAGTAGGAGCTAATGTATACCATTTTAACTCATCAACAATATCTTTTGTGGAATGATTTTGCTGGGAGTTAACAAATACATTGTTCCATGGAATGACTATGTATCGCTAACAGATATTTTATTAACACAATTTTGTCTTTATTTACTTACTAAAGAATATTTCATAATACCTATTTACTGAGCAAGTCCTCTATGGTG
This sequence comes from Rhinolophus ferrumequinum, assembly GCF_004115265.2. Classification (NCBI taxonomy): domain Eukaryota; kingdom Metazoa; phylum Chordata; class Mammalia; order Chiroptera; family Rhinolophidae; genus Rhinolophus; species Rhinolophus ferrumequinum. The sequence continues at coordinate 27,235,191 of NC_046309.1, forward strand.
CACCAGGAGAATATGAGGGTAAATCAGACAGAGCCCCTTGATTTAAAGAACCATTAAGGGTCAATGCATTAAAATTTTGACAAATACTATTGAACTTCAGTGGAAAAAAAAAGAGTCACTTCTTTTGAGGAGAAACAAGTCTTCACTTGAAGACTTGAAATAAAGTATATTTAAGTTGGTCTTAAACAACAGATAAGAAATACTCCATTCCTTTTTCTTATAATTTTTTTTTTTTCTGTGTGTAACTTGACAGTTGTCTCTAGGCTCTAGGTTTATGTGGATCTAGCTACATAATTATGTAGCTTATTAATGAGGACAGTTTTTAAAAGATGTACTAACTAAAAAATGAATAACTGATTAAAGAAATTAATCTTAATCCAGTTTTCCTTATGCAGCTTCAGGAATGCCTAGAGAGATGGAAAATGTAGTGTATTGTCTTAGTATTTGAACCAAAAGTAAAAGTTAAAATAAGTGCTAGTGCAGTGAGAAAAGTTAACTGTGATGGGCAAACCAGCTGAACAAACAGGCTGGAAATTTGTTTTATGAAACTCACCTTACAGAATTTCACCCAATAAAACACATGGGCATGCAGTATTAATTTTTTCTGTGTCTATGTATCATCACAAAAGGCCCTTTTTAATCATATTCTGGGTGCACATTTGGTCCCATTTGAACACAATTTATGAACACTAACTTTCTTATTTGAATTCCACCTTTTGACAAAATGGGCAAAAATCCAAGCAAGGCAGCATGGTTAACTGTTAGTCTAATACCCAGAGACCTGAATCTTAATGCAAAACAACTCAAATTCACCAGAACACAACTTACCATGAAATTGTATTCTTTTATTTGATTTGATTGTCCTCAGTATAATTCCATATCTTTTTCAAACTTACCTAACAAATAAATACATTTGAGCACAACTCAAAGGAAATAGAAGTTATCTAACAGCAACAATAACACAAATCTCAGACTTCATTTTACTCATAAAAAACTAATAAAGCAGGAGTTAGGAGAACCATGTTTTTAACCTGTCGATTTGTCTTGTATAAGATTATCTCCAGAAGCCTGCATTCTTCCAGCTCAGACGTAGATGTGGTCAGAAATGAAGGAATACTGGACAACATGAATTAACCCATTGCAGCTTTGTTAGATAGACATTTATTTTTTTTCTCTTTTATTCTTTCCTATAACTTCCAAGACATTTGTGAATGGAATTAGACAAAACTCCTTTGTTTCATAGTCTACAAATTTTGCCCTTTTGAGGCAGTGATCAATAATACTAAGTTATAATGCTATTTGAACAATTTAGTGTGTATCACTACCATTTTCAATACCATGATAGTTTTCCTCTGAAAGATTTTTGGATGTCAGCAATAAATACTGACTAACAATGTTTGTGCTATTTGCTACTTGAAGTTTACTGTGCATTTTACCACACACAGGTGTTTCTGAACCTTCTATCCCTTAAGTATGTTGTTCTGGTAATCTTACTAGACCTGTCTATTTTTAAGACCACAAGAATTCAAATAAAGACATTTTAATTTTGCCTTTAACTACAAGTTGTATATTTTAAACAAATGAATATTCATGAATTATTTGTTCTTAAGGCATTTGCTGTTTTCAAAAAATAACGACAACTCTTTGAATGGTGTTTATCAGTCCTCATCTCCCACATTAAAGTTGACCAAAGCCATCTGAGGATCACAGATCTGCTGCAGTGGCGGGATTCGGCCAATTTTCAACCTGTAGCTTGCAGACCGTTCCTTTGCACACCAGTGCAGACAATCTCTTTGAAGTTGGAATCCCTAGGGAGAAGGTTGAGAGGGTGCTGAGTTGCTTCAAATAGTATTGTATTTAACACCAGCTCCATTGTGAAGGAGCTGGCAAACACTGGACTGCTGTGCTGAGATGCTTTTTCTGAGAGAGCAGAATTTTGATAAAAAGACAGAATAACAATGTACTGTATTGATTTAACGTGGAAGACAACAATGATTCTTGCATTTTCTTGTTTGTTTGTTTTCTTTTCTGGTCCATCCTTTACACTTGGGCACTGTTTCCCACTGTGAGCCTAGAGTTGGATTAAATCACATGGGAAGTTAGGTTCCCATATTAATTTCAGGTTATTTTTGAAAGCATCAATTCAAATGATAGAAACTCATCAAACTTCTGCTTGTAAATGCTCTGGCAGGCGTGGTCAATCAACTTCCATTGTTTCAGGGTTCCAAGCCTCACTGCTTGTTGTTAGTATACATGAGAAGTCCTGAATCTAACCTTGCAGAGAGTTCAGGCATATCAGGTTTTAATTAAAAAAAAAAAAAAAAAAATCTTAGAAATGTTCCAATCAAGACAGCTGAAACACACACACACAAATTTTTATAAAGTATAAGTAGATCATAAGTTGAAGCCTCAGAAAACTCAGTAATCAATTTAATATAAAATGACATCTAATTTATTTCGACCCATTTGTCTTGTTTGCTTTTTTTTTTTATTCACTTTTTGTTTTAAAGAGATTTTCAAGGAAGTGCTTGTTAAAGGAATCTTTTGGCAGACTGTTCCCCCAAACTCTGGAAAGGAGTGGGAAAGAAAATGGAGATGGCAGAAATTGAAGGATGCCTTTAAATTGACTGACACCACCATTCCCCATTATGATTACCTTGTAGACTGCCGAAGAACTAATGTACTTCAGACATCTAATGTAATTAATTCAGAACCACAAACCTGAATCACAAATCTATATGTGGATTCAGCAGGAAAAAGAAAAATATGGTCCGGAGGAGAAAAAAATATATTTTTGCACAGCTACCTCTAATTTTAAACAGGGTATAAATTAAACATTCTTTGATAATAATATCCAATGACAGCATAATCATATGCTAACATTTAATCACCTTTTATATACAATATTACCCTGATTCTTCTTTAAAATTTTATGTTATATATTGCTGTACATTTTTCTTGCTGATTGATTCTCTTTATTACTACTGATTTTATTTATGCTGCTAATTTTTTTCCTACGCCTATATTTTAATGAGTAGTTTTGTTCAGCTAACGTCTACAGAATAAGAGAATTCAGACACCTGCCTAAATAAGATGCTTGAGATCACTGAGGAAAGAAATTGACATTTTACTTTACCCTCAGCATGGAGCCAGGGGCAAAGTTTGATCTGAAAACTTGCAAATTAACCAAAACTGTCACTCAGGAGTTATGGGCCTGAATGCTGCAAAATATGTTCTTTGAAGTCCTCATTTCAGCAAAATTATTAAAAACTTTATATCTAATTAAAATTGTAACTGCATTCCCATTTTTCAAAATCTCTATATCCTCAGGGCCAATTGGGATGAGTGCGTTTGCACCCACCTCTCTGCAGCTTGCTGAACGGCTCCTACAGCAATATCAGGTCATTACCATCTCCCCAGCTGAGAGGGAGCAGCCATTATCAGGCAGCATTATTAATCTTCTTGTCTTATCAACTTGCAAATCACAAGCCATTGAGCCTTATGGCACGGTTCTGGGTCCATAGTTATTCATTTTGTAGGTCTACCTAGCCTTTGAGGCTCCTTAATCACCTGAAGATTGTCAGTCTCTTACCTTGGCCTGCCCCTGTGGCCCTTCTCAGCTCCTGTGAAAAGTCCATGATGTTCTCGCTTTCTCAAAAAAAAAAAAAGAGTTTTTTATTTAAAAGAAGGAGAGAGAGTGCATGAGAGGGGGGGGGGGGGAGAGAGAAATAAAGAGAGAGAGAGAGAGAAAGAGAGAGAGACAGAGAGAGAGATAAATTTCATTAATGGATGTGAGTTAACACCCCACTGCCAAGACCTGACCCTTTCTCCTGACATGTACGTCTAAGTCATTCTTGTCACTCTTTCCCCCATTAATATTCTGAAAAAGACAGTGCATTGAAGAGAATAGAATACGATAGTTCCCTTAAACAGGCACTGTTGACCTTAGGTTGGGAATTTTTCTTTAATTTGCTTTTCTTAAATATAAAATATTAATCATATTGGAAAAGGCAAGCAGGGTTCCTTTACGTTTTTTCAATATATTCCATTTCTAATATTGCATTCATCAAATTAAGTCATTGAACATTTTGAAGTGCCAAAGGAAGATAGAAATGTAATGTCCAAGGGAAAGTAGATGAGACAGGCTGAAGTACCCTTGTGACAAATCCTATTTCTGCCAGCCTCAGTGTACATGCCATAAACACTGCTCTTTGGGAACTTAAATGCCTCCTGATCATTTTACTATTATAACTTTTTAATTTCATGAAAGTACAGTACTCCAACATGATTTTCAGCTCTTAGCAAATTTTACTCACAGGATCTTTAGAACAAGTCAGAAGGTTGCTGTTATTAAATTAAAAATTTGAGTTTATGAGTTTTGGTTAATGCCTGCGTTTGTAAGTGACACAACATAAACTACATCAGGTATTTCACCTAGATTTTTTAACTCAATTTGCATGTTCAAAATAATGCAGAAATATTTAACTTCACATTTATCTGTCAGGCTGCTGTTAGCTATCGCTATCACCTGTGATGATAACATTATGACTTTGTAATTAAAATAAGTTTGCCGTGCAAAAATAATACTATATACCTTTAATCACCTGGAAAAAACCTTTGCCCTTCTATCATTTCAGAAAGAAGGTCATTTAAATGAGAAACTGTGATATGAATTTGGAAAGGGCTGCAGTGTACAGTGGATTAATGCACGAGCTTTTTCATCTCTGGAGGCCCACATTAAAAATGCGACGTAGGACACTTGTGAAATGAATTTGACAGTAATGATGAAACCCTGAGTGTGCATTAATACACACACACATCTTAAAACTTTAAAGCGTAGCTAATTAGATAGCTGGCCCCTAAATAGCAAAGGTCTCTACTTTAGAATGAAAGTATATTTATAGTTCTACCTGAGGATCTCGATATTTTCAAGAAGCATGAAAGCCCTGCAAATTATTTATGATTTGGGCTAAATTAGGGAGGAGGTAAATTTAAGTCCTTAAATAAAAGTATTTTTCGGTTTGTTGCCATGAGAACATTTAAACCTGTAGCAAATTTTTATAAAAATGTGTTTGAGCCACACAGAGGATGCCCCTGGAAGCAAGATCTCAATAGACTGAGATGAATGCTTCCGAGAATAACAATTTGCAGTTTCTTTTACACATTGAGATTAAGGAGGGAATGTAAGGAAGATTGTATGAAGGTGGGAGAAAGTAAGGGGGGAATCCGATTTCAGGATAATTAAAAGTATGTGCTCTCGTGGGGGTCTGAAAGGCGGTCAGGTATTGCAAGGAGGGGCCTGGAAGGGGGCATTTCAGAGGTGTGCTAACCTAGATGTGCAGAAACAATGGGCAGCTTGTTCAAGGCAAAGATAAGCCTTTTATAAAAGAAGTTATATTCCCACTAGGACCTGCCCAGTTAGGAATTTATGATTAGATTGCCCTGTCAGATTACTTTCCATAGAACCCCTTTTCTCATCCACAGTTTCCTCATTACTTGTCCTACATTGTGCAGGAAATATTAGTACCGGTATTAACTTAGGCATAGCTTAGCTACGTGTAATTGGCCAATACATTCAATGTAGTAAAATAGTCAATCAGGAAAATTCTTCTCCAATTCCACATTTTTTCTAAGGATCACATAATTTTATATGAATTAATTGGAAAATAAACACTATATTTCATTTTGCCAGGTTAAACATAGCCTTTGGGAAAAGTGGAATGACCAAAAATTAGCGAAAAGCAAAAACAAACAAATGAAACCACAGAAATACTATTTAATAATATGATTATTGGGTAGGAGCTAGCTACCTTTAGGTTATTGTTTGCAAATTATAGGACAAGTACATCTTCATAACTGTAACTCTGGTCTTCTCATTTTTGTAACACCGAATATAAACTTTTGGTTAGTGCGATGTGCTACTTGCATAGTCAGTTGCTCCTATGTGAATTTAATTTCTTATGTGGAAATATATTCAACTCATGAATGATAACAGATAATATTATGATGCTGTCTTCTAAAGGCATTATGTTAGCTTTCTTTTTTCCTCTCAGGCATGAATCAGGAACCATTCAATAAATATGTATTCAGTGTGTGGATGAAAAAGGGGCCACATATCAAACCTGACAAACTCAAGGGAGGCCAGCCTGGTGGGCCTTACAAATTCAGAGACTGAAAGGAACCAGATAGGATGGTCTGAACATAAAAATTCCTAACTAAATGCAGTCATGGCGGTAGTCTGGTCCTTGCCCTGTAGCTTCTTTGACAAAGGTCAGCCTTCACATTAAGTGAGCCTTTCTATTGTTATTTTGCATCTAAGATAATACATCTTTGAAATGTTAAAGTAATCTCCTTTTCCAGACCCTTGTGGACACAACCCACCACACCAGAGCAGGCAACACAGACCCCGTCCCTCATTGTTATCTTGTTCCCCAAATACCATCTCTATATGCTGTCAGTGTTAATTACTCACTAGTCTGTACCCACCAATGTAAAAGAAGTATGTTCGCTGTTTTACTTCTTATCCAATCCCAGAGATTTCCCCACTTTGCTTTCTGCTACCCCCTTAATCTACTAACAGTGGATTTCATGTAATCCTCATGTCTCCTCCTTTGATCATGTATAAAATAAGTTATAAAACTGCCCTTCTTCAGAGTGTTTTCTCAATGCATTGAGATTTTTGCTTCCTGGCAATTGTTGGCAGTTTGGCTCAAATAAAATTTCTCTACCTGTTTGGACGTTTCTTATGTGGACAAGTGTATACATGTGTTAGACAGTGTCCTCAGTACATACATATCATAAAACAAAACGAAGACTTCCACCCTCATGCAGCTAACGTTCCAGTGAGAGGAGACAAACAGTACACAACAAACATACGCGTAAGTGCTAATTGCTAAGGTAAAGGACAAAATAGAGTAAGAAAAAGGCAATTGGGAATGTAAGAGTGTGGGATGGGAGTGGAGAAGGGGATGGTTTTTGTATTAAAATAAAAAGTAAAAAGTGAGGAAGTCAGCCAAAGGGAAATCTGGAGTAAAAGGAAAAGCATTTCAGGTTAAGGAATACCATTGGAGGGTTTGAACAGAAAAGTAACATGATCTAAGTTATACTGTTAAAGGATTAATCAGGTTGCTGTGTTGAGAAGAGATTGCGGGTACGAGAGTAGTGACTAAAAGGGAACCAGCTGGACTAAACTTTAGACAGTTTTTCTACCAGACTGTAGGTAAAATACGCTTTCCTTAGAGCATTTACTTTAGAAAACTTGCAATTGCAAATTCTTTCTCTGCCCCTTTGAGATGTAAATCTTTTCCAGCCTCTTGCCAATTTTATAACCCTGGAATGTCTTTCTCAAGGACCTGAGAGCCATCTCTTTGAAATGTAATCATCAAGAAAGATTGTGTCCCCATCTCCCAGTCTCTGAGGGAGAGTGGGAGTTTAACTTCGATAAGCACCAGTTAGCAAACACAGACGGCCTGATCTCACTGACAACCACCCCCTACCCCTCCACTGCGTTTCCACCAGCTCACTCTAGCGCTTAAAAAACCTCCCACCTATTGTTTCAACTGAGTTGAAGTTGAGTTCAATCTCTTTTCCCTATTTCAATATCTTGAATAAAGTCTTATTTGTTATTTAGAATAATTGTCAAAAGAAAGTTTTTGTTTTGTTTTTTTCACGATTCAAGCAGGAAGCTCTCAGATAGTGTTCACTCACAGGACTGGCCTGCAGAAGAAGCGGGCTTGTGAGAGAGAAAAGCAGGCCTGGAAGGCTTCGGGCCTGGGCCACTGGAAGGAAGGCGTTTCCAGCAGCTGTGACCAGGAAGGCCAGGGATAAAGTGTGTCAGAGTATTTGTCTGAATAGTACGAATTCACCATGAGTCCTTGTACAACTAAAGGAAACCATTCAATTCTTCATATGTTCTGAAGCAGCAATTTCTCTTTACCTTCACATATTCATGCAAACCATTCTTACTGTTTTTTTTTCCTAAAGTAAGAAATGCAGTACTTTGAGTGACACAAAAATTGTTATTTTTACTAGATGTAATGACAGGCATAATTTTATTTAATTAAAATGTACCAAATGTATCCCTCCAGTTTAAAGAATGATAAAATAAACAACTGTTCTCTCCTCATGCAGATTAAGAAATGAAACCTTAGTCGTAACTTTGGGAATCCCACCATACCCTCCCCAATCATATGTCCCTTCTTCCCCACAGAGGGGACCAATAGCCGGAATTTTGTGATCCTTTCTTTGCTTTATTTTCTAAGTCGTTTTGGCAATGTAGTATGATGCTGTGGTGTGCCACCCAAATCAAACTTTGAGGACAAAGGGATTCATTCTGCTTGCTGCCAGGACTATCAGCTAATGACAGGTTATATCTGTGTCCCCTTCCAGGAAGTACTGGGCCAGCTGAGGGAAAAAAAATCCCCAAAAAACAAAAACGATAACTCTATGCCACAAGATAGCACGCATAGGAAGGAGTCATGAAAGTGTTTATGGGACTGGATACTAAGGATACCGAATAATGAGGCGCAGAGCATAAAGTAGAATAAGGAAGAGTTTCTCAGTGCAGAAGATTTATTTGTGGTATAGGAAATAACATCCTGGACAAGAACTCAGGAGAACGTGGCACTCTTAGAAGGCTGGAACAAGTGATGACCTACTAAGTGCACTGGAAATGCCAGAGTGCTGTGGCAGGTGGTGGATGCCAACTGATCTACCCTGCTAGGAAAAAAAAGGATACTTTCCTCAAACTCCCGTGACTTTTAAAATAAATATGCTTAATAGATACAGAAATACAAGCAAATGTGTGGAAGAAGTTGCATGTCTGTCACAATTTTATAAAGGTTGACTCATATCTCTTTCTTTTCATACTAGCCACAGGCAAATTTCTCTGAGTCCAAACTAAAACATTTACCAGTCTACTGGCATCCCAGAAGAAATCCATTCTGAGGTAAAAATCAGATCTTAGAAAATTCCTCCTGATTTATTCTTCAAATGACAATTACTTATAGTAAACTAATTTTATTTCAATTCTCAATGGAATAGAAACAAGTAGAAACCTTTATATTTAACCAAGAAATGTTGGTACATATATTTCTGACCACAGAGGGAATACTGAATGGAGACTATACGTACAAATTGTGTGCCTCTGCTTTTTCCCATGCCCTTTACAGCCAGTTGATATGTCAGAAAAAAATATAATACACTAAAACTGATGTTTTAAAAATATTTTAAAAAGAGAAACACTGAAGTTTTTGGATTCGTGGGATTATAAATGTATTGTGAAGGAAATTATGTTAGTAGGTTACAGATAACCATTCTTAACTACGCATGTATCGCTTCACTTGCCTTTCCACACTATTTAAATAAGAATAGTATATAATATAGTTCTAAATAAGACTAAATAGATTATACAGCATAATTCTTAGATTTCTAGAAGAGGGCAAAGCCAATGCATATTGAGACTGTTTCCTATCTTTTAAAAATATTTTCTAGAAAAAATAGTTTTGAAAAATCTTAATTGTGTAGATTAGTGAGTAACTTAGTAATTTGCAATGTCACAGAACCGACAAAATCTATCTACACATACAAAAGAGGGTAATCTTTCCTAGTTTTCCATTGCAGTGTTTTCGCAATGGATATATGGCCACCGGGTCAATTTGTTTTTAGTGACTTTCCATGTTTGTTTAAAATTTTTCATTTTGTACATTAATTTTGAAATGGTAATGTCTAGTCTCCCGATTTTCTACTGAGACTATATCAAAATCCAATTCTATATTTATTATTAGCATTCACCATGTTTATTAAGAAAATATTATGGAGGAGTGATTAGAGTATGAGCAGTGGAAGTCTGGGTGAGAATACAGACTATGTGTAGTGAATTAAGAGTGGAAAGCCCTATGCATAGAAAAGCATCATTGATAAGACCCTGTTCACTCATTTAACTTATTTATTCCACACCTGCTAGAAGACTAGGTCTGGGGTTATAGTATGAGTTAAAGCAAGCATAGCCTTCGCTGTCATGTAGCTCACAGACTAATGGAAGGTCATTATTTGAATGATCAGAGACACAACTGCAAAATTACACGATAAGAGCTCTGAAGGACAAGAGCAGGATGCTATTAAAGTGTATAACAAAGGAATCTAACCTAAACTGTGGGGTCAGGGAACTTTTTCCTGAGGATGTGAAGCTTGAGCTAAGATATGAAGGTTAAGTAGGAATCCACAACAGGAAATTTACTGGCGGGGAGAGGGGACCTTCCAAAAAGAGAAAAAAACACATGAAAAGACCCTGTGATGTGCAGGACACCAATGGAAGGCTTTTAAAGTGTAGCACAGGTGGACAATAGGAGGATGTCTCAAGGTAAGGCTGAAGAGATGGCAGGAACCACAACACACAGGGCCTTGTGGACCACATGCAGGACCTGGTCCTTATCCTGAGACCTGTCAAGATTCTGACTACATCTTCTTGTGAGAAGTTAGTGTGTAAGCCATGTTACTGTAACCACACAAAACCCTAATAGGCTGGTCCAAATAAGACCGAAGTTTTTCCTCTCTCATTTTCAATTGTCCAGGGAGCCATCGGTAACCCACGCTGGGAACCCGCTGTCATCCTCACCATATTGCTTCCTTGGATCGTCCAGATTCCTACTTCCAGTGAGTAGGAGGCAAGAAGGTCAATTGAGGGCAAAGGCCTTTGTCTAATGAGATGTACACAGTGCTTCCATCCCATGCTATTGGCCTGAACTAAGTCACATGGGTAAAACGTCAATTTTCCTTTTCCAACTGTTTAATGGCTATTTTATAGGCATTTATCTAAATACAACTAGGAGCAGGGAGGCTATCATAAGAATTGTTAAACTGTTCTGAAGCACAGCTTTAAAATGGGTAACATAAATGTGAGTTAATCAGAAAACATAGCAACAGTCAGGTGTTGACAAGCCCCAATAGTTTGCAGTACCTTTTCTGAAGCAAATCTTCACTGTCAAGCGTGAGTTGACTAAAGTTCAGGTATCATCTTTTACACACAACTTAGAAGAAGTGTGCATCTAAAACTGACATATTGATGAAGCCTTGACATAGAGATAGTTATCAACAAGAAGCTTCCAAATAGGATTTGGGATGGAACCAGAGGAAACAGTTCACATTTCTTACTAGTTTAACTGAAAAACATCTTGGTTCCAGTGAAAGCAGATTTGAGAGAAAAGATAATGAATTATATTCACTCACTAAATTTAACAAAAATTTCCTAAGTCCCAGGGCTGAGTTACTGGAAATGAAAAAATGAAAAAGACACAATCTCTTGAAAGATAGTAGTATAAATAACTGTGATGATGGGTAATTATAATAAACTATATTCATGATTTAGTGGCTATACAAAATAAAGAATAGTAAACTGTAGTAAAGAGGGCAATTTATATTGCAAGGAAGAGAATATGGTTAATTTGAGTCACAAAATATGAATTCCAGTTTGTCCAACAGACAAAGAGAAAGCATGTCACCCAGAAGGAATTACAAGTATTAAGTTGGAAATATTAGAGGTATGAAATATCATTTATTTGTTCATTTGGTAAATATTTATTGCATGTCTACTATGGACTAGAAATTCTTAGTTCTCTGGAATTATAATATGAGTAATATGATAAATCTATCTTCACGGAGCTAATTATATAGTGGGGGAAACAGAATAAGCAAATACTCTAATAAAGTGGTATGTCAGATGGAGCAGTGCTATGGAGCAAAGGGACACATGAATAGCAGACAGTACTGCATGCTGCAGTAGGAGGAGCAAATTATAGAATTTTTAAGTAAGGCATTTGAATGGAGTAAGTATGAGTGATAAGGTGAAACTTGACTAGATACCTGAAGAGAGGGAGAAAACATGCCAGAAGTTATGGTGTGTGTGCACGTGTGTGTTACTGGGGTTCCCAGGAAGGGATAACAGAAAGTGCAGTCTCTGAGGCAGGAGTTGTTTCTGTTACATTCAAAGGATGACAGTGTCCCTGAAGTGAATGCACAAGGATGACAGTGGAAATAATGAGTAAAGGCGTCCAGCAGGAGTCATATCATGTAAGGCCTTCTCACTTATGGTGCAAACTTTTTCATTTGCTCTGAGTGAAATGAGAAGCTAGTGTGCTGTAGATTAGTTTAGGATTGAAAAGGATCTTCCTGGCTTCTATGGGGAGACCATATGGCAGAAAGACAAGGGTGAAAGCAAAGAATCCAGTTAGGAGGTCACAAGGACACTACAATATGGCCTATTTGATAAACTACACATTGGAATACATAAAAAGAAGTGATGGGAGGTAAGCTTAGAAAGATAGGTCCAGGCCAAATAACGACAGTTCTTTCATGCCACGTAAAATATTCAGATTTTGTCTTGTACTCTTCATGGATTTAAAAAAAGGAAATACTTTGATCAGCTGGCACCACACACAAATTCAAGTTCTGGACTATCACCCATGCTCTCAGTATCTCTGTTTCTCTCTTTGTGTGAACCTCGTTTTCACATATCTAAGTTCTTCATTCACCAAGAAACAGCTTACCATAGAAACTGTCCTAATATCTCACACTTTTAAAATTTGAGCCTTCCAAATTCTTCCAAATTAAAAAGAAGCCAAGGGGCAGCATCTTCTAATGGCTTCTCTACTAAAAGCACACGTTAGGAGTTCTGCTTCTTCTTAGGATGTAGTAAGCTAGAAGGAATGTCACGTCTATCCCCAACAATGAAGAAAAGCTAGATAAACTACAAAGTATAACTTATTTTAACCCTTTGGAGAACTAAATGACAGGGAAACTGCATAGCCTGTAACCCAAGGAGGAATATACTCTTTTAAGAAGAGAGGGTCTCATTTTTATCAGAATACTGGAAGAACTATGCTGGTTGCCCTCAAGTTGTTAAGAAGAAATCAGCTACACTGCTAACACATTTCTAGAGGCTGAGTGTAGGCTAGAATGACAACATGAAGCCCTTGGGAGCCTCAGACACAAGGGCATGTTGCACAAACCCTAACAGACTCTTTTCCATGACCTCTACCAGGTTCTCGTGGGAAAGACTGGGAGAGGGCATGAGACCAGAGAAAGTCCCTCAGTACTACAGCCAATGGGAAAGGTCCATCTGCTGCTGCTGGAAAAGAACAAAATCCCACTCCTCACCCAGAAACTACTCTTAAACAGAATGAAAGAGTTCAGCCAGAGAGAAAAGAGGAGTGGGGGGTGGGGGGGAGGGAGTTTGAAGGAGGAGAAGGAGGAGAAGGGAAAGGAGAGAAGAGAAAGATCAGAGCAGAAAATCCTTGAAAACACAATGGCTAGGAATTTTCCCCAAATAATGAAAGACATCAAGCCACATACCTGAAAAGCTTGAGCACCACTAGTAGGAGCAATATGGTCACACACACACACACACACACACACCCCTACTGAGGCACACCATATTTAAACAATTAAAAAAAAAACAAAAGAAAAAAAGAAACTTATGCAGGCTGATAGTAAAAATGACACAACGTATAGAGAAAGAGAATAATTACCCCAGACTTCTTGTTAAAAAATGGCAAGCAGAAAGAACAATGGAGTGATACTTTTTAGTGATAATTTCCTGAAAGAGTAAAAGGTGATAGTTTCCTGAAAGAGTAAAAGGTCAACCTAGAATCTAATATTTAGTGAAAATCTCTTTCAAAATAAAAGGCAAATAAAAAACCGAATGTCAGAGACTGTCATATGGTATTAAAAAGCAAGATCTAGCTATTTGCTGTCTACAAAATACAGTTTAGTTTCAGACACTATTTGTTGACCTATTTGGTTGAGAATAGAAGGATGGGAAAATATATACTTTGCAAACAATAACTGTAAGAGATCTGGAGTAGCCATACTAATATCAGATATAATATCAGACTTTAATACAAGGAATATTTATTTCTAGAGATAAAATAATGAGTGTTTCTTATGATAAAAAGTAAATACGTCAAGGAGACATAACAATCATAAATGTATATACAACTTGTAAAAGAACGATAAAATGCATGAGACAAAAACTTATGTAATTTGAAGGACAAATAAATAATTCCATAATTCCAGTTGGTGATTTTAATATCTACTTCTCAGGAATTGATAACATGAATAAATAGAAAATTAGTAAGAATACAGAAGGATTAAACAACATTATCACCTACTTTATAGTACAAACATTTCACATCATGGTCCATAAAATTAAAACATATATACACTTTGGATTTCATCAAAATTTAAAATCTTTGCTTTCAAAGACAGTAACTAATAAAAGAAAAAAACAAGCCACCGATTGAGAGAAAATATTTGCAAATCACATATATGTGATAAGTACTTGTATCTAGGATGTATGAAGAATTATTTGATTTAATAAAAAAAGAAAAACAACCCAATAAAAAATAGCAAAAGATATGAATAGACACCAAAATGATATATAAATGGGGAACAGGTTAATAAAAAGAAGTTCAATATCACTATTCAATAGGCAAATGTAAATTAAACCATGATAACACTGCATACCCACTAACATGGCTGTCATCAAAAAGACAGACAATATTAAGGGTCACAGAAGTTACAGAGAACTTGGAAACCTCATACATTGTTGGTGGGAAAGTAAGATCGTACCGAACTTTGGAAATAGTTTGACAATTTCTTACAAAGTTAAACATGCACTTTTTATGATAATCCCACTCCTAGGTATTTACCCAAAAGAAATGAAAACATGTCCGCACAAAGACTTGTATGTACAGGTTCATAGTAGCTTTATTCTTATAAACTGGAAGCAATCAAAATGAACATCAATTGATGAATGACTAAGCAAATTGTGATCTATCCAGATGATAGCATACTACTCAGCAAGGAAAGGGAACCAACGACTGATAGATGCAGCAACATAGATCATCCTGAATAATATCGTGCTGAACTTTGAAAAAAGTCCAAATTAAAGTCCAAAAAAGTCCAAATTAAATCATACTGTGTATTTGTATGATTACATTTATACAAAATTTCTTAGAAACGGCAAAGTTATAGATGCAGAATGAAGATTACTGTGTTTACTGGGAATCGTGGTATGGGAGTGGGACTGACTGCAGTTGGTCACATGAAGGAATGTTTTGGACAATTGTAGTATTCTAAAACCAGATTGTGGTTATGGCTGATGACTACAAATTTAATAACATTTATTGAACTATACATTTAAAATGGATTTTATAGTACATTAATTATATCTCAAGAAAGCTATGAAAGAAAACGAAAAAAAGAAAATTCTTTCAGTGAATAATCATCTAATTCTATTAGGTTGGTGCAAAAGTAATTGCGGTTTTTGCAATTATTTTAAATTTTTTAAACCACAATTATGTTTTCACCAACCTAATACCTAATGTCGTTTTCTTATCTTTCCTCTTAGATGCATTTCTGTGTTAGAGAGTGATGTGGAAGGGGTCAACCATCTCTCTTTCTCTACATCTTTCCTTTTTTATTTTTTAAAGCAAAAGAGCAGATCACAATAAAATAAGCTTCAAATATGGACTGATCCAAGTATTAAATTGGGAATGTGCGATCTTTGATCAGTATATATTCAGCCACCTTTCTACAACCTCCCTATCCATATTTCTTAATACTGAACAAGTAACGGTGATCTTGAGAAGATGAACTATTGTCAGCCATCAATGAGAAAGTCATATGAAGTTAAAAATAGTTGCTCTTAACCAAAATAAGAAAACATACTCAGGTTTTTCAGCAATATATGCCCATATATACCTATAACGTGAGTAGAAATCAAATAGGTTTATGAGTACAAGTCACAGTTAGTAACATATTCAATTAATTCTGTTAGTTGTTATGGTTATTTGTCCAGATATTTAAGACTTAAGAGTATGTGTATTCAGAATGATTCCAAGACTGGCTTAAATTTTATCACATAAAAAAAAATTGTCTATTTTGTGTTTATTGTATTTACTTTTATACAAGTGAAACTGTGCACACGTGTGAAAATATGAGATGAAATTGATAATCAAAATGTAATTCAGTTAAGATAGACAGCAGGTTTATGTAGGGGAATAATAAAAGAGTAGACTACAAAAGTTTTGGAGTCAAGTAATGGAAAGCTTTGAATCCTATGGTTTGATGTATGAGATATAGCCTATTTTTAATATGGGATTTATAAAATGAAAGCAATATTTTATGATAAATACTGTTGTTGTACAAGAGAACTGAAGTGGGTAGAAAATGGAAGGATGAAGCATGAGGATATTATTTTTATTACACTAAACCAAGCCTGGAGTCGTAACTAGGAAAGTGGCATTGGTGATGAAAAAGAACATTAAACACAGTTATCAGTTTTTGTGAATTTCTTATGTTCTAGGCATTGTGTTAAAGTTGTACATTCATTATTCTCTTTTATCTTCTTAGAAGTCCCATTAAAAAAACAATAAGCCTAGGACATTGTGTTGATTTGGAATCTGTGGCTTAAATAAGTGAAAAATTTTTTCAAAGTTCTTTAGTTGGAAAATGGTAGAATAGAGGAACAAAATGAAGGCTTTCTCCCTAATCCACAGAACAAGAACAAGAATTAATTATGTATGTTGGACTGAGAAAACCCACTTTAGACATTCTAGTAAGGATGGTTTGTTGGCTCTAAAATTTAGGTTGCTAATTGGGGAATCAGGAGAAGCCTCACAGAAACCAGCAGAGATAAGGAGCAGGGGAAGAAGTCTGAGGTGCTCTTTTTTTCTTTTTTTTGAGGAGGGCGCAGCTCACGGTGGCCCAGGCGGTGATGGAACCGGCAACCGTTGGGCTTGTCAGCACCACCCTCTAACCAACTGAGCTAACTGGCCACCCCTGAGATGCTCTTTAACCATTTTAAACACTGACACCAGTGTTGTTTGGCAGGAGTATAGCATGTAGTCAAGGTAACTGTGAAACCCATCTCATATTAATTGAATATTTCCACTGATTTTTGTACATAATGCACAAAATTATACGAAGATGGATCAAATACCTAGAAATGATTTGCTAACACGGAGGCATGGACGAGGTTTTAGTTTTCATCACATCATAATAAAGGTTTTAATTACTGAGGATATTATGTTGAGATGAACCTTGCAAACAGGATTGAGATCCCAAAGCATTGAATCATTCAGTTTCCTTTCAGCCAAGTTAGAATCTTGAACTGGCATTAGATAGGCTGTAAACCTTGATGGTATTTAAAATTTGTCAACACTTGGCATAGCATTAATTGAAACAAAGCAAACCAATGATAATTATTCATCAAGAATTATCTGAAATATTAAATATTAAAATATTCTCTTATAATTAAACTAATCGGAAGGTCTATGTGATAAAAGAATACTTTATAAATTAAAATTACACCAATACATTTTACTTCTTAAAAGTGATTTTTCTACCAATAATAAGTCTGTGGTGTTTAAGGCATCACTGATTAATTCTCAGTTGCATGGATTTAGAGGCATGTAGAATATGTACATCCCAGGAACTCATCAATCAGCTTAGTCACATGATCAGAAGACTCTCATTTAATTAATAATCCCACTCCATATTCATATAGTCTTTTATAAATCTGATATCTTTAAATTTGGCAGACATGCTTTATCTGCAACAAAGAAAACAATCAAAATCAAGAATGAAATTTAATGTGTGATGCTTTAACATAGGAGATCAAAGACGTCCACCACTTTTTTTTTTCAGCAAAAGGGAAATGTGATTATAAAGCTTAAGTGTGCTGTATATTCAATGAAAATTCTGATCATAAAGAAAGGTACTATCTACTCAAAAGTATAATTTCTGTACTTTGAAAATCATCTCAGCAAGAATTATCTTCCCCTATCAAATTGTAGCACTTGTCAAAATCAACTGTAAAGCATCTCAAGTGCTCTTCTGAATCAATAAAACAGATGTATAGCGATGCGAGGTTGCCAGGAGAAGGAAATAACAGTGAACCAGATGCCCATCAGTGCCCTTAATCTCTTGAACCCACACTTAACACAGTAGACAAGGCAGGTCTTTGGGACGCTACTCATAAGGGGGGAATACAAGGCTGATTCTTAATAATATGTAAAAATATGTAAAAATTATTTTCTTTCTCCTTCGCTGCTAGACTTTTATCCTTTCGTTATATTTCTAAATAGACCATAGACATGTACCATAGCATTTTTTATTTGGTCTATTGGTAATTATAAGAAATTTTGTTATGATGCAATTTGAGAAATTAGAGGGTAAGCTTGTAGAAGACAAAAAAGGGAGTGATTTTTTTTATCACAGGAAAATTTTTGCTTTAGCCAAATTCTTTTCCTACCTTACTGATTAGCATTTCTTCCTTTTAGCTTAACTGTAGGTTATCGCACTAAGAACCAGAAATTCTGGAGTCAGACCTATGAGGCTTCAATCTCACTCCTGTATTCATTTATTTTTTTAATTAAAGTTTATTGGGGTGACAATGGTTAGCAAAGTTACACAGGTTTCAAGTGTACAATTCTGTAATACATCATCTATATATCACATTTTTTTTCTCACCACCCAGAGTCAGTTCTCCTTCCATCACCATGTATTTGATCCTGTTCACCCTCTTCTACCAACCCCTACCCTTACCCTCTGGTAACCACTAAACTGTTGTCTGTGTTTATGAGTTTTTGTTTCTTTATTTGTTTGTCTTGTTCCTTTGTTGCTTTCAGTTTTGTATCGATTTAGTATATATACACAATGGAATACTATTCTGCCATAAGAAAAGATGAAATAGTGCCGTTTGCGACAAGGATGGATCTTGAGATTATTATGCTAAGCGAAATAAGTCAGACAGAAAAAGTCGAAAACCATATGATTTCACTAATATTTGGGTTATAAAACTGAAAGCCCTGTATTCTATTATATGAGCTGGGGCAAGTTAGTTAACCTTTCTATGCCTTCGATATAAAATGGAGATAGCAACAGTAACTACCTCATGGTGTTCCATGAGATGCCGCTTGGTAAGGTACTGAAAATACTGCCTGGTACTTAGCACCCAACTGTGGTTCTCAGATTTTTATCTCTTGTATTCTATTATATGAGCTGGGGCAAGTTAGTTAACCTTTCTATGCCTTCGATATAAAATGGAGATAGCAACAGTAACTACCTCATGGTGTTCCATGAGATGCTGCTTGGTAAGGTACTGAAAATACTGCCTGGTACTTAGCACCCAACTGTGGTTCTCAGATTTTTATCTCTTGTTGTGTTAAGGTCCGGAATTGTCCCCCTCAGACAGACAGAGAACCCGCACAATAATGCAAGTCACACAGCGAGGTTTATTACCAGCCGGCTGGGGTCCCAGTCTCTGCCCGACGCAGCGGGTTTTTAACAAGGACCCCAAACACTTAAAGCCAAGGGGTTATATAGCATTTTCAAGGCCTTCCATAGCTTCTGAGAGTACAAGATAAACTTACAGGACTTACATAGTTTCAAAGAGTATAAGATTTACTACAGGACAAGGAGACCAGGAGTATAAGATAAGCTACAGGACTTGCATAGCTTCAAAGAGTATAAGATTTACTACAGGACAAGGAGACCAGGAGTATAAGATAAGCTACAGGACTTCTAGTCTCCATGCTGCAACTGCCCACATCCTGGAATTTTATAATTATGTTGTTTCAGGCTAGGGGCTGTTAACCCTGACCTGAAGATAGCAGTTCACATGCTAACAGTCTCTTACAGTTGTTGATTTGATTAATATTCAGATTCTGTGGTTATCTCTTTGTCAGTGGTCAGTGACCAAATAATACTTACTAATTGTCCCTGTATACTATAAGGAACCACTACAAACCTGAGTCTTAGAGATTATTTATAACTTACACACATAGTTTAATAGTTAAGAATGGGAATGGTCTCATTAGGCTAGCTAAATCTACACATTCACTTTTTCTTAAAAAAAAAAGTTGTCCAAGTATAAGACAAATATTTTTGGTTGATATGCACATAAGTCATATGGCTGATGTTATGATTTTTGTGGTCCCATCATGTGCGCATGTAGCTTATATGTTGACATTAGAAAGTAACCACTGTGTAAGGCATATTATTATGAGACCAGTATCTAGTAGAATGAGAGGGGAAGGGCTTTCTTGGGGCACAACAGATAATGTCAACTTTGAAAGATGGCAATAGTAGCCAGATTCCTACTGTCTTCCATTCCCTTTCTCTGAGGATTTTAGTAGGAGAGGAAGACACAGTAGCTTCAGCGTATGGTGGCACTGCTCAGAAAATAATTTTTGAAAAATCTCAAGTAAGGAAGAAAACACAAGACATCACATGAGGAATCACATCAATAGCTATTAATATTATATATGATTTTTTTCTCTTTGCATTACACAATCCTAATCAACAGTTGAGATCCGAATACATATTTACTTTTTTGTAATTTCTTTCCCAACTCCCAGGGACAGATCTATTTGTTCCTTCTGTAGTGTTTTCATAGTGCTTTGTGATGGTTCTATCATTTAAATTGCATTGCAATTTATCACGTCTCTTGCTTCATAAGATGATTAGCTTCTCCTGGAAAACAGTTATTATTACTAATATTTAGCATAAGGCCTGGTACACATTAGGCACTCAATAAATTTATACTGTATGAATAAATGAACATGTTTCCTGATTGTCTTACTATTCCCACTATGGAGTATCTCTCATAAACTATGTTATAGACTGAATGCTGTGTCCCCCCAAAATTCATATGTTGAAGTCCAAACTCTAAGTGTGGTTGTATTTGGAATATGGAAGTAATCAAGGTTAAATCAGGAGAAGGCTCTGATTCAATATGATTAGCGTCCTCATGAAAAGAGACACCAGAGCACACTCATGGTCTCTCTCTCTATTTCTTTCTCTCTCTCTCTCTCTTCTCCTCTCTCTCTCTCTCTCTCTCTCTCTCTCTCTCTCTCTCTCTCTCTCTCTCTCTCTCTCTCTCCCAACTCCCCCACCCTCCTGAAGTCACAAGCATGTAGGAAAGATCATGTGAGAATATAGTGGGAAGGTGACCGTCTGCAATCCAGAGGGAGAGGTCTCACCAGACACCAATCCTTGATCTTAGACTTCTAGTCTCCAGAACTATGAGAAAAGAAATTTCTGTTTTTTAAGCAATTCAGTCTGTGGTATTTTGTTATGGCAGCCAAAGCAGATTAATACAAACTACTACATGTAATCTTGTTTACTTTTATAGTAATTATCCAAGTCTTCTCTCTGACAAGCATCTCGAGACTGGCTCCTTGTTTATTTCAGCACTAAAGCTGGCCAATGACTTGCTGAATAAATAGTCATTGAATAAATAGATTAATGGATGAAGCTTCTTTATTAATGGAACTTATGTGACTACTGCTAAAACAATTCACTGAAATATAGAACTGAATTAACTACATTTAACAGAAATCTTAGATAGCATTAAGTTATCAGGAACACTTGAAAAAAAAAAAAGAAGACAGTGAAACCTGAGAGCAAGTGGTGTAAACAGATATACCACAAAAATATAAATACATATAAACAGTGAGACTAATAAATCACTTGATTTCAGTACAAATAAATCCAAATTATAATAAGATACTCTTTTTTAATAAGTTAGCAATTTTGAAAAGAACATTAATACTCAACATTTTCTGAGAAATTAAAATTTTCTATAAGTTTTAGAAAACAATCTAGCAAAGTACATTTAGATGCTTAGTTATCTACACCAGCTTGCCTAGCATTTCCAATTCTAGATTCTAAGAAAATAATGTGTTTTTTTTTATAAAATCATCTTAAAAGCAAAGCACATTTCGTGTGTAAACATTTACTTTTCTATGAATATATGTAATTTTAGAAAAGAGCACCACAAAGCGTTGTGCTTAAAATGTGCATATGTCCCTCATTTTAACACAGAAATCAAGGTGACTTGAACTGGTTGCATTCTACAGTAGCCACTTGCTGCAGAGGAAACTAGATCATCTTTTCTGTACCACATAGAGGGTGAGCTGATGCTTGCTGCCCTCTCTGTAGTCAAACTCATGCCTCCAGGATAAAAGCTCCCAAATTTCTAAGGATATAAGTTGAAGCCCCTAAGACCTTTCTCACCATACTCCACTCCGGTGGCAGCATAGGTGGGCCTGGGAACAAATGCAGCTCAGCCAGGGCTAGCAAGGCCAATCACCTTTCTCACTATCATCTTTACTTTCTAAGAGTATTTCTTTTGGAGAATAATGATCACTTAAAGCAATGACATCCCCTGCCTTTCCCTTAGATATGGGATGGGGTGAAAAATATCCTAGAATGCCACACTTTCTGCCAACTTTCCTCTTCAACAAAATTATGCCTTTCTTTCGTAGTCTGGAACGGTGTGGATGACAGCAGAAAGACCAATCTGATTGCCTCTTAGAAAATTCAAGAATGGAGTGTCTGACAGCTTTTTGGCTGTTCTGTTTAGAATATGGAAATACTTACTACTTGTTGTCCTCTGTATGGGGCTTTAGCCAAAATTCCAAGACACAGGAAAGGTCCCATTCAATATATTATGACACATTGTCTATGAAAGTTTCAGAGAAGCACGGAGAAGAAAATTAAAATCACCTGTCCTTTCTACGCTGCTTATGTTTTTGTGTCAATACCAATTATCCTTCTTAGCTACTCATAAAATGTATGTAAATATATATGGCCAGAATAATATTTTAGAGGCTCTTTGAATCCTTGCTTTTCTACTTAAGTATATTCAAATATAATTCATTGTTCTCATAAAAGATAATTTTCAGAGGTGCATAGTTTTATATTAGTTTATAAAATTTGCAATCACAAGAACACATAGATTGTTTCTAGCATTTCCTTCTATATGTAATGCTTTAATGAACATCTTTGCTCATCAATTAATTCATCAAATATATTTTGAATGCCACTATGTGCCAGGCATATATATATATATATCTGGGATGTATGCCCAGAACATATCAGGGAAAAAGACAAGTGCTGTAGGATCTTGTGAGAACAAAGGGGCGAGAGGAAACTTGCAGGCTGATGTATATGTGATGATTGTTTCATGAGTGTGTATGCACGTCACAACTTAACAAATTGACACTTTTAATATGTGCAATTTATTATATTTCACTTACATCTCTATAAAGCTGTTAAATAAAAAGCAAAAAAAATTTAACGGGAGAAGACAATTTTCTTAAGTATATTTAAACATTATGAGCATTGACAAGTCAAAGTGCAAGGTGACATGGATCCTATTAAAGGAGACTCTCGCTTGGTTTTGGAGAGGGTATCAGAGAATACTTGAGCTGAGAATCAGCATGGATGAGAATTAGGCAATAAGTGAGCAAAACAAAGGGTGGTGAAGAGAGAATTTGAGACAAAAGAGAGAGAAAAATTCTATGACCCTGGACTGTGATAGTAAACCATGAAAATTTCAATGAGCTTAGAGAAGGGGACCAGGAAGTGACTAGAGAGAAAGGGGTGGAATAGTGAGAAATGAAGTTAGAGAATGAGGCAGAGACCAAAATCTAAAGGAAAGATTTCTTGAATCATATTCTAAGGGCAGAGTGTTAAGCAAGTGAGTAATAACACATTATTGGTGGGTATGTATGTGTCTGTGTGTTTAAATATTACCGTGGCTATTATGTGGACGGCGCCTTGTTTGTGTGGGAATTGAATTCAGTTGAGTTAATGCTGTCACATTGCACAGTATGCCGTAAGACGACTGTATTCATTCTGTCATGTCCAGATTGTGACTGGAACTAGAATAGGGTCATCGACAGGGGCCACAATAGGCATTTCAGAGAGGGACTGGACCAGGCTTAGTGCCTGACTTTATATTGTAGGAGAGGAAAGGAGGTAAGTCCGTGTGACTCCCAGGTTTTAAGTTAGAAACACGCATAGATAGTCGGTGGATACCTTTTCCTGAGATTGTTAACACTGAAAATAAACCAAACTTAAGGGAAAGAAATTAGGTTAGCTGTGCACACATTAAATTTGAGATGTCTGTGTGATAGATAATCAGTAGAGTGCTCAAATAAGCATGTGCTCATACGTATACTTGGAACCAAGCAGAGACAGGAGGGAGCTTTTGATTTCAAGAGAAGAGTAGATATGACTGCTTAGTGAGGGAGAATGGTGTGGTTTCAGACTGAATATTGAGAAAGTCTGACATTTACTCTTTTGATAGAAAGGAAGGAGTAAGCAAGGAATCGGAGAAAAATGAGCCAAAGATCTAGTAAGAAAACCAGTGGTATCTAAGGAGCTCAGAGGTTGCTATTGCGAAGTCGAATATGAGCAAGACTGGAAATTGTCCAGTGTGACGTAGTGCACGGATCTGGATTACTTTCTTATTACTGCTGTAATAAATCACCACCAATGTGGTAGCTTAAAGTTAACACAAATTTATTCTCTTACACTCCTGGAGACCAGAGTCAAAAGTCAGTCTCACTGGGTTACAGTGAAGGTGTAGGGGGGTCTGGCGCCCCCTGCAGATCCTGCGGGAAAACCCATTTCCGTGCCTTCCCAGCATCTACAGACAATTTACAGTCCGTGGCTCATGGCACTCTCAGATCACTCCAACTTCTTGCTCTGTCATCCTGTCTCCTGCTGCTCTCTGGCCATAGTTTCTCCCACTTCCTTTCTCTTATCAGGAAGCTTGTGATGATGACATCACTTGGCCCACTTGGCTAATCCAGGGCACTCCTAATCTTCAAATAGTTTATTGAATCACATTTGCAAAATTCCTTTTGCCACCTAAGGTAACATATTCACAGACTCCTGGGACATTGGGACATGAACATATTGGGGGCAGTGGTATTATTCAGCTTATCACAGAGGTTATTGTAGAAATATTAAATAATGAATTTCAACTTAAAGAGGGCCGAGGAGGGAGAGGTGAGAACAATGGAGAAAGCAGGTATAAATAATTTTGTGGTAATACTTCTGTGGTAAGTGGGGAAGAGAGACAGAAATTGGAACGCAGATGGTAAATGGGTCAGTGGAAGGATTTTGATTATAGTGGGAAGTATTGAACATGTTTAAATGCTGATGGGAAAAGTCTAAAGGGCAGCAGAGGGTGACAACAGAGGACTGCGAGGAGATAACAAGTGCTCACGTTTTCTGAGAATGAACGTCAAGCAGCTGTGGAGAAGAGCCAGGAAGGACTGAACATCTCCATTGACTCAGAAACATTTCTGAAAAGGTTTGAGGATGAATACTATGACTATGGAAGTCCACTTCTTTCCTTTTTTCCCTAATTTAGTCTTGATTAATTTTTAAAAGACATTACACAGCTATTTATTTCTGAATTATTTGTTGTTAAATTTATTACAGTTTTCTTTTCCTATCTTTCCCTGAAAGAAAATATTAAAAATCCCATACTATGTTCCCTACAAATGTAAAATGAACAACACATTTGCTGCTGAAGACAGCTGTAGTTCTGTGGATCTACATGATTGCTTTTCTTCATATTTTGAATTTCAATATTTTTTTTCTAACTTTGCATTGGTTTGAATTTTCTGTCAGACTTTACTAAACTGTACTATCAAGTGAACTATACTGAAAGTATTATTGCTCCTAAAGGTTTACCCTCAACATTTCACATCACTGTTTCTTTCTCCCTCTCTTCCCATTGTCATTTCTGTGCGTCTTGAATACAACAGATCACGGCTTCCACTGGGAGCTTCCAGGTAGAGCATTTCCAAGTTTGCTATAATTGGTGGCTGCTATGCCTGCTCACTGACATTATGTAAATCATGGCGGGGACCAAGACCCCAGAGATATGTGTGTGCAAGTGTCTATGAATGGATGTGTGTGTGAAAGTGTGTGAGTGAATGTGTGTGAATAATCTCTCTGTGTATGTTGATGTGTAGAGGATAACTGAGAGACTTTAGTAACGATTTTCAAATCAGGATCATCCTTACCAGGCTTAGTGTAGTGATACATTTTTCATAGTTTGTAATACAATTTTACACATTTATTGGGCTTTCATTGTTTAAAAGACACAGTACTAGCAGTAGTTAAGGAAAACAGTTCTGTTCTAGAGAAGTAAAACGTCTTCTGGGAGAATGGTGGGGAAAAGAAGGGGGAAGCTGGGTAACTAAAATGTAAGGAAATGTGATAGTGGCCAAGGGCCCTGTTAGATTGGGTGGTCTGGCACAGCTCTCTGAGGAGGTTGCTTTTTCAGCTAAGCCCTGAATATCCAACGAGGATGCTGAACCGAAGGTTTTATGTCATTAAGAATATTAGACAATATTATGGAGTTCCAGAGGAGATAGCAATCTAATTTGGCATGGGGACCCAGAAAGTTCTCAGATAACATAAGAAAGGTGGGACACAGGCAGGAAGGTATGGAACATGGAGGGATCAATGAAGCTGATGGTGCCTGTTTAGAGGAACAAAGGGGCACGCCCAGAAAACAGGAAGTAGAATTTTGTGAAATAAAGTGGAAAAGGTGTTTGAAATAAACTTGTGTAGGATCTTAAATGGTTTTGTGGAGAATCTGTATTTAAAAGTTCACAGTGCAGCAGCATTATAAGTGAAAAACAAAAAGAATAACACACTTCAAATTATAATAACGAGAACTGCCATTCATTGAAAAGTTACTATGTGCCAAGTCCTTTATATATATTATCCTTTTTTATATCCTTCTCAGAAAGCTGTAGAAGTATATTATCACAGATGAATTAACCTGATACTCAGCTATTTAAGTAATTTGCCTGTAAATCACGACACTAGAAATGATTTGAACTGAGATTAAAGAGATGCCTCGAATGAGGGAGCCCAGTCTGGTACCGTGGTTGAGGAGTAGGAGTCAGAGGACACAGAGAAGAATAGCGGCCACGGGCCCGGCAAAGGGAAGATGGGCTCAGAGACGTTTTTGGATGCAAAGTCTCCAAGTCTGGGATCACAACTGATGTGGAAACAGAAATAAATAAATATTTAATGTCTTCCAAGAATGAAATGTGTCATAATTATTATTTTCAATTTTAATTCTTTTCATATTTTTTCTAACTATTGTTTTAGCATTAAAAAATATACTCAGTATATGAAATTTTAAACCACACACACACACACACACAGGGTGTCACAAAAATGTATACACATTTTAAGAAGGAAAAACTGTATTAAAATTGTTATACTTAATATATACCAATATCAAAAGACTGTGGAATACAAGTCATATGTGTACATTTTTTGGGGGCCCCCTGTGTGTGTGTGTGTGTGTGTGTATGTGTGTGTGTGTATATATATATATATATATATATACATATATATATATGAAATGGAGAGAGAGAGAGGGAAAACTTTCCTGATGTTCTAACACTCATTGATAGTCACTGTTAATGCTTTCTAACATGGTTATTGTTATGCTATAGGTAGAATTTTACAGCCATAGTTTTCCATTTTCCATTAAATTATCATTGCTTTTTCCTATTACTGTATAAACTTCAAAAACATTTTACTGCTCCATAATATTCCATTACCTGGGTTTCCATTATCTTATTTAATCACTTATTTATTGTTTCCATTTAGGTTGTTTCTGGCATAATTTTAAGGGTAGCTTTTATGTTGTGTAGATTTTTTTTTTTGCATTCAAGATTAATACTTAAAATGTGTTATCAGAAACAGAATTATGAAATCAGAGAATATGCCATTAGAAAATGCATGAAACACATTGCCAGAATGTTTTTCAAAGAGTTTTGCCAATTTAAACTCATGTCAATAATTCTTGAGAAGCACATTTCACTACAATCTCAAAAGCAAGGAATATTGTATTTCTAACAAGATAAGCACTGGGAAATTTCGACCAATGTTTTCAAATAATAAATGCCAATGAGAAGTCAGGTCTTTCTCTCGATTTGCAAGAAGTAGGTTGCCAAGACCTGGTTAGATGACTACTAAATCTCTTACCACATAGAAATTAAAACAAAAAAAAATGGTTAAGAGGGTAGAGGGAAAAAAGATTAATAAAAAGATTTTGGGGAGGGAGCTGCTAGCTTTCTGTGTATTAGATACATTTTCCAAGTGAAGTAGGGCTGCATATCTGCTCCTCTCCTCATTTTAAATCTTGTAAAATAAGATTCTATAGTACAAATGGAAAACTCTGAGTTGTGTCCTGTTCTGCTGGAAAATTAAGTGGACTACAGTCTGATTCTTTCCTGAGAAATCTCAAGATGGAGAAGTTGGTTGGGTAGTGAAGACGAGCTGGCTCCACACTCCAGGAGCTAGACAGGAGTCTGTGAAAAAGCTAGACAGATGGTTTCCGGCCAGAACCTCTGGATAGGTGTACAGACTTAATCAGAGACGACCTGGCAGCGAGGTTATATTGTTGTGTCACGGGAGGAGGAGGCCCTCAGAGCAAAGCGATAGGCCGTGCTTTTGCAGGAGCGAGAAGCCCAGTCTGGACACAGATTTTTAAAGCATTCAAAGGGCTGCCAAGAGAAAGGTCAAGCTTTAGTCATCTGCCAGCACCAGAGAGCCAGCCAAATAAAGAGAATGTTTTTGGTAATGTCTTGCCTTTTTTCCCCGCCAACCAAGAGTTTCAGGTCTGTCCCTTGCATTCAGAGCAAGAGCTCAGTCCACTGAACAAACTTACAGGATAGTGAGAGATCGAATTAAGGAAAAGGAGGGTCTACCTCTTTGTTTTCATTTTTATTTCTTTGATAATTTGTGAAGTTTAAGATTTTTGACAGTTTGGTTAACTAGTCATATTTCTCTTTTAAAGTATCATTTTTATGATACTTTGTTTTTTCAATAGTTCCCTACTTAACTAAAAAAAGAAAAAGTAAATAGGGTTCCTATGACATGCGTTAGATTACACAGGAAATCAACAAGAGCCCCTATTCTTGAACATCCTTCCTGCAACAAGCAAAACTTACAATAAATGTACATTTGAGTGGTAAACCCTCATCTTCATTCTAATCTAAAAAAACTAAATAATATTATTCCTTTTTACACTTTGTATTGAAGGAACATGTCATTGCTGTATGTATGTTAAAGTTAAGTTTCATCCTAAGTGTAGCAAAAATAAAAAATCACTGCTTAGAAGAGTTATGTGACAATGAGTCAGGCAGTGTTGTGTAATGGGAAGTGCACCAAGATTTAACAGCAAAAGAACATTCATTGTTCAGCCCCAACTTTGCCTCTTACTAATGTTGTGACATTGGAAGAATAATTTAAACTGAGTTAAATTATTTCAAATATATTAAAACAGAGAGAGCTGTTACATATAGTATAAAACAAGATGGAGAGAAAACCAACAGAGAGGAATTGGGACAGGGAAGAAGGCCGGGGAGCAAATTCCTGAAGGGTGTCGGCCAGGGACTCCCCTCTGCTTCCCTGTAGCGGGCCCCACAGGCGCACAGCACCCACAGGTCCCCAGCCCTACCCTCCTGGCCACCCTCCTGTGACTCAGCTACTGGGAGTGGGGTGGGGGTGGGGGAGAGTTCGTCCCAAAAGGGCTCCCATTCTTATGACCCCCAAACACATCAGGTTGACCCCTCAGCGTTTCTGAATCCCATGGGAGGAGGGGCGGAACCTCTGAGGGAAGAGGTGGAGCTAGGGCAAAGCAGATGACTACTCCTAACTTTTGGGAGATAGGATGACTTGCCTGTTTGGCTTTTTCTTTTCTTTTCTTTTCTTATTTTTTTTCCTATTTTGAGAGTATTTAGAAAATATGTCCGTTTAGATTCCCACAAACTACTTACTGATTCTCACTTCTGTTTAGACACCATCCTGCTTTTTTTACCTCTTTTGACACCTGGATTTTCTTGTCACTGACACTTAAAAAACAAAAAACAAAAACGAGATGGTGTATGTGACACAAAATGGAGTTTTTGTGTCTTACTTCTCATTCCTGTCCTCTCACCATACTCCCAATTCATATTCACTCCCATTTGTAGTGAGGGTGTCTTTAGTGAGACACAGACAGTATTTATCAGCATACTAGCATCAAAGCTATTCTAAAATAGGCAGTCAATATGAGCAAGAGAAAAATCTGTTGATGTTTCTTTCTGAAGTACCTTAATAGGATTAGCTGGGGGAAATCTTTCAAATTTTAGAAAAGTCCCCCAAACTTTATACATTATCAGCAAGAAAAATAAACAGTGATTTCCTAAACTCAAACACACTTTTTCTCCTCTCCTCCACCTATCACATAGAAAGCAGTGACGACCTAACACTTATTTCTTCAGCAGTGCAAATTACCTCTGCCTTTTATTCCCACACCATCCTAAATACAGGGTGCCCTTTCATGTTATAGCCCGAAGGGTTAGCTTGTTAAAGACGTGTGCCACCACTCTCCAAAGTGCCATTCAGGGATCCACTCATGTGACTCTCATTAATGACAAAGACCTGTGTGTAAAGGACTGTGCAAAACCCCAGAGAGTGTAAAGATTCAAAGTGTTATTGAGGCCAAACCATCTTCTCTAGAGGTGAGTCTTCCGGGTCATGGTAGATTCACCCGATAAAATACAGTGTAGAATTTTCCAGGTGCCTGGGCCTCGTGTGCAATCACTAAATGCAAAGCTTTAGGTCACCTCCTCCATACTGAATACAAATTACCCAATAAAACAAATCAAAGCTCTCTAAGGCTATATCGTATATCATATCAATTGTTTAGTTCTATTCAAAAAAGGAGTATTACGCCAGTACAGTAGCAAAGTTAAATATCTACATTTACAAAAAATAGAATTGCTTAAAATCAAATTGCAAATTCCTTTTCACATTTCTTCAAAAGCTATTTCATAAAATTAAAAGCACACTTCAAAAAACCAAATATAGTCCACTTTCTTTATATAACTTTTATGTGGATATAGGTTTTATTAATGCAGCTTTGCAGGGGTGAGGATTCTAAAGAAAACATTTATATTAGCTATTACAGTAATAGGAAGGACTGCTTATTCAAACCCTTGATTAAAACAATACTCCCAGGTTTAAGGATTTTTATACTCTGCTGGAGAACTGAACAAAATCCCTGTGATTTAGTTCTGCAACATTACTCAGTTTAACTGGCACTTTATGCTCTCCCGTGTTCAAACACACACGGGGAGGAACATTCCTCAGGCAGTGGAGGACACGGGCTGTCTTTTGTTAGGATAGTCATCTTGTTATGTCCCATTCAGCTCAGCCCCATTAAGCTTTTGGGCCTACATTGCTGCCTGCTGCCAGGATTAATGTCTCAGTACTTTCCCCCCTTAGTTTATGGTTACTTTTCAAGAATTAAATGATCATTCAGAAAGTTGGCTTCAGTTTATGAGCTGTTAAACCTATGGTAGATGTGATACAGCAAAAGGGAAAGCATAAAAGTTATTCGTAGCAACTTTCCTTGCAGACATGTGCTGGTCACATTTTTTTCTTTTTTCTTTTTTTTTAAAGCCTGAAGATCCATGTTCCTTCCTAAGCCTTCCTCTGTGTGATTCCAGGTCTTCCTTCTGCTTATTCAGTAACCATCAACATTTTCTTCTTAGTAGGGCAGTTTTCCATACATGTTAATTTTCTCTTGATCCCACCATTTTGTGTATTCTACAAGTGAAGTAAAACACCATATGACATGGTAATAAATTCTAGATAAATGAGTAAATGGAATGGAAAGAAAAGGGTGGGTTTTTGGTGCTCAGGATTTTATATATGATTGTTGATAAATCGTGTCAGATTGACAGCTCTGGAAATTAAAATCTGTGGTCTATAGAATCAGTTTGGCAACTGGGTTGGAACACAGCCATCACCTTCGGCAACCAGTATTTGCTGAACTAGATTTTAACTCTTTCATCTAGTTGAAACACCAATCTCTGTAGTTATTGAGTTAACTCTTTACAATGAGAGTATTGTTGCAGTAAACGAAATTTATGAACGAATGTTTACATCATCACAGATGCTCAAAGTGTTTCATTTGTTTGCTACTGGTCACGTGCTTTGCCAGTTTCTAACTTCTAGTGGACTCGGCAAACGCTGCTATTGGTGTTTTGTCAGGGAACTACCTACTCTGGCAGTGCTAGGCTGCTGTGTCATTCATAGACACAAATAGACGCTAAAACACCAAACACAAAAAACCCTTATTTTCTATACCTGCATCTTGAAACAAAGAGATTAAGAGTGAAGCACACAACATTTTTTCCATGGATAAATTCACCATGTGTTTATTATGTGTAAATAAGTTGCATAACTGAAGAGTCTTTTTTCCTCTTTACTCATGGTTTACATTTGGTTTCCTTAAGTACACCCCTCTTTTTAAAATTCAAATTAATTTGATTCAGGGCCTACAAATTGGAAAAGAATTGGAGAATATTTAAAACAGTAAGAAAGTAAATGTTGAACTACAGTTCTGTTCAAATCTAAGGGTGTCATTAGCTACCACATTATTTTACCTCGCCCCCAGATTCCAGCTCACTGATTTTTTTATAACCTCCTGTAACACACTGTCCCCATACCACACTCTCCCATGTCAGCAAATGCCTGTTTCTGGGCAGGTGACCTTGCTTTTTTTTTTCCTTTGCTACCGTTCTAACTTACTCATATAGTCCACAGTATGGAAACCAGTTGCTTGCATATGAATCTTCTAGTAGACTGAAAGTTCATAGAAGAAAGCGTCTCAGTTGGAGGCATATTTCTAAACTCATCCTTGTTACCTTACACAGGACCTGACACAGTCTCGACGCTCAGTCAACAAGCATAGAGTAAAAATGTGTATCTTATGACAACCTGTGTCCCTCCCACTTGTCACTGCCACTCGTATTTCATCCAGGGCTTCCTTGCTGGACAAACTGTAAAACTTTGGATTCTTTTGAGGAATAACTTACAAGTTTTCTCAGAACTAATATTTTCAGTTCTGAGTACATTGGGCCTAAATCCCCTAAATAAGCGAATAGTTTTCCAGGAAGCAGGCGACCATCCAGTCCTCACTGGCAGGGTCTAAACATCTTTGATGAGGGCTGCCGCTCTTCTGAGCCAAGAGCCCTGTCTGTCTGTTTCTATTTAGCAGCAAATTCCTTAATCTTCATCATTCTCAAACCCCCGTTTGTTTTCCAATTTTTTCTCACATTCTTGCCATAAGCCAAATAAAGTAGTTCCATTTCCTGTCCATTTTAATATCATATTCTTATAGGATACTCGTGGATATCAGATTTTGCTGCATCTTCTCCAATAACTAAGCCATGCTTTCTGTTTTCAATCTATAGAGAACAATTCTGCCCCAGTGGCTTTTGATTTTGGTTAAGAGTAGCTTTCCCTATCACAGAGAGCTGATAGTGTAGGACATTAGATGGATATATATGTACATAAATGATTATACTTCAATTTTGATAAGCGCAAGATGTGAAATGTGTCAAACAACCAAGAAATACAGTGGAGAGAGAGTTGACTTTTGCCTGGAGGTGTCAAGGACTAACTCCAGAGTTTATCAGACACACCACAGGGCAAAGGGCATTTCCAGAAAGTCTGCAGTATGTGTAAAGACCCAGAGGCAAGAAAGACCAGGGCATGGGGGACTGCAAAAAGTTCCGTATCTCTGAGGCATATGGTATAACTTTGGAAGTTGTGGAAGATGTGGTTGCAGAGTTGAAAGAGGTTCAATAATTAGAGGCATAGTACTATTGGATAACTGTTTTAGAAACTTACCCTTGACATCAAAGTACAACCTGAATGAAAAGTGATGAGAATCATCAGTAAATCTAGAAGCGTTCTGAAGTGAAGACCAAGGCACTTAAAGAGAAAATAGTAGAATTTTTCAGGGTTAAAGGATTAACTTGTTTTTGTTGTTGTTGTTTGTTTGTTTGTTTGTTTGTTTGTTTTTAATCCTGGACAAAGGAGGACACTTAAAGGGTTACATATTGGGAGGAAGGGTAAGAACTCTGAGGAATAACTGCACAGTAATGAGATGTTATATGTTTAACTGTAGAGTACTGAGTTATGTGGGCATAACTGAAAATTCTCAGGTTGTATATGAATAGTAAAAGATTAACAGAACTACACAACATATACACGAACAACTCTGATGTGCCCTGTGCCATGCTACCTGAAAAGGATCTATGTGAAGAATAGAGAAGGAAAGCTCTCTGATTTTCAGGAGTTGGGGACTAACTAATATAAATCTGAAACAAGTTTCAAGTAAATTCTGAATTGTAGATTTTAATGTTATAGACTTCAGAAATAAGTTAGATCCATGTCTCAATGAAAGATGCCAGATGTGTAAAGTTTAGAGGAAGTGAGGGTATAGCATTCAAACCCACAGGGATCATGGGAGTGAAAGTAAAGAAAAGGATGGAGCCCAACTTATTTATGGAATAGGAGACTGACAGGAACATAAATGGTTTCAAATCTACAGAGCATGTGGAGGTACAATAAGAAAACGTTTGCATAAAGTAGAGTGGAAACAGATTATAAAACAGTGGAGATTAAATGATGGGGGAGTGGCACAGAAGGTGTTGTAAGATTGCGTAATGGATTCACAGAAAGCCGAGAGTAACCTCCAGAAGGAGTTAACAATCACCTAATTGCCTTGGCAACGCAAGACCTATAAATCCTTCCTTTTGCTCTCTTCTTGAGTCAAGACACAACTTCTATTATAACTTTTTAATAGCTACATTTTTAAAACATACATTTTGATTCATTGTTCATAACTAGAATGCAACAAATATCCCACCTCTGTGGAGAATGTGAGGAGAGTTTTATACCATACTACATGTAAAGATCCTGCTACTACACGTAAAAATTCTTGCTAGTAGTTTCTGCTGGACTGACCAAAAATGTTTTGATTTCTTGCTAAACCTATATACACATTTTTTTTTTAAAAAAGGAGGTCAGGGACTGTACAGTAGTGAGTATCTTGTAAGCACACAATGCATGTTTTCTGAAAAATGTAATACATAAAAATAAATTTGTGAACAATTAGAGAAACTCCTTATTATGAGGTTGGAACCTCTTGTTTTTGTTTCCCCCCCACCCCTTGGGCATTTAGCTATATCTGCAGGCAGATGTGGTTAATCCGTTAACCCTGCCGTTCTAACGTGCACTGTAACTACAAACAACTAAGGCTGATTTCAACAGCCACACCAAACAGTCAGGCTTGCCATTGAATCCTACCTTTGTAACAACAGTTGGCTTTCATATAACAGTTTTCAAACTTCATTTAGTTGGTCCTAAAGAGCCCACTGTTGGTATAATATGTATGGAAAATATGTATGATTCCAGTCGGGCACACTAAATTCATTGAGTAAATATGTATAGTGGAAAGATGCAACATATTAGGTCTGGTCCCGTGGCCTGGCAAACAATAAAATACTCTATGAACTTCTAGTATTAAAAAGTGAATTCAATTCTGGCAGTTGTTGGAGAACTGACAAACAGCTCTGATAACACCATGTTCCTGTGTACCAAATCTCTGAGTTCAGGAAGGGAAAGGGAGCAAATTCAAGGGGGAATTACTGCCAATTGTACCCCAAAGGCTTACAGTTCTAGATGGAACACATAAATAAGCTCTGAAGAGTAATGAGCTGGGGAACTGCCATTTAAGAGGGAAACTTATTGTATTTCAGAAGTAGCAACCTGGCAGCAGGTGGTCTGAATCTGGCTTGGACATGTGTTTTGTTTGGCCTTGGTGTTCTAGAAACAACACAAACTTGTCTGACTTTATTTAGGGCACGTGCTCTCTCTGCCTCTCCACTTTTCCCAGTACTCTCTCTGGTCTTATACTCATCACACTCAACTTATTTATGCACCTGATGTTATTTGCTTTTGCAACACCTAAAATGATTTTTTGACTTTTTTTTTTTATAGCAATATAGTATTGTAATAGAAACACTTTAGAGGCAAAAGACTTGAGATGAGCTTTGAATAAAGTTAGTTATTAGCTGTGCACTGGCACCCTCTGAACTTCACTGTTGTCATCTTTAAAAGAGAGTAAAACACTACTGCCTGCTGTGCTTACGTGTAGGTTAAACACAGGCTAAATGGGGCAAGATTACGTATGAGGATATTTTTGTACCCTAAGTGTTGTATAGTTAGATATTGTGTTTATTAGTTATTTTGTTTCAAAATGAAGAACTTTGCTTTAATTTTAATTTTACATGTATCCCACAACAGTCATAACTGACTTTGGGGGCCCAGGCCTTTGACGTCTCTGCTCTGTGTGTCCGTGTTAGTCCATCTCAAGCTTGACACCACAGTGGAATTAATGGTGGAGCTTTAAAAAATACTGCTGATTAAGTCACATCCCCAGTACTTCTAAGTTGCTTGATCTGAGGGTGGGCTGGGCTTTCTTGTTAAAGTTGTTTGTTTATATGCTCCCGTTGACTTTAATGAGCAGTCAAAGCTCAGGAACCATGGCTTGTACGAGGTCTGACAATTGAATTTGCAAACTTGCCAACGTGCAGTCACATTGGCAGCACTGTACAAACAGCTCGGTAAGGTGTCATAACCTTGGTATATCAGTGTCTTGCAGCTGTGCTTGTGTCAACATGTGGCGGTGTCTTGCTGAATGGCGTTCATTAATGTTGTTGCGTGTTTTTGTGTGCCATCGTGAGAATGTCTGAGCTTGAATTAGAGCAACGAACAAACATTAAATTTCTTGCTAAACTTGGCAACAGTGGAAGTGAAATCAGGGACATGTGAGTCCAAGTTTATGGGGAGAATGCCATGAAGAAAATGGCAGTGTACAAATGGATTAAAGGTTTTTCTGAGGGGAGAGAACGCGTCACTGATGAAGAGAGATCAGGGTGGCCAATAATGAGCAGAACTGATGAAAACATTGCAAAAATTCATCAAATTGTGCGTCAAAATCATCGGCTGACTGTGAGAAGCATAACAGACCAAGTAAATACAGTGGTACATCGGTTTTCGAATATAATCTGTTCCGGAAGACCGTTCGAGTTCTGAAATGTTGGAAAACCGAGGCACAGTTTCCCCATAGAAAGTAATGCAAAATGGATTAATCCATTCCAGACCTATAAAATCAACCCCTAAAACTGCATATTTAGCATGAATTTTACTATCCAATGATACCATAGATCCATAAAATTTACGGTGTTCGTAAACCAAAATGTTCATCAATGGAGACATTTGAAAACCGAGGTACTACTATATTGAGAGAAACAGTTAGGAAAATCTTACCTGAAAACCTTGGCATGAGAAAGGTGTGTGCAAAAAAGGTCCTAAAGGAGCTCACTGATGAACAAAAGCAAAGGGAGTTTTTAGCCAATAAACAAATAACTATATTGGAACACCCTCCCTACTCACCTGACTGGCCCCCAATGACTTTTTCTTTACCCGAATATAAAGGAAACATTGAAAGGAAGACATTTTGATGATATTCAGGACATCAAGGGTAATACAACGACAGCTCTGATGGCCATTCCAGAAAGAGAGTTCCAAAATTGCTTTGAAGGGTGGACTAGGTGTTGGCATTGGTGCATAGCTTCCCAAAGGGAAGACTTCGAAGGTGACCATAGTGATATTCAGCAATGAGGTTTGTAGCAACTTTTCTGGGATGAGTTCAGGAACTTAACTGTCAGTCATCATAGTAATTCAGTAGAAACACCACTGAATTATAAACTTTAGCCAAAATTGATTTGGTCATTCTCAGACTATTTTGTAATAAAACAGATACAGCAGATATTGCTATGATTCACACAGCAATATCTGCTGTGATTCATAAAGTGAACACCATGTTCTAATTCCCAGAATTTGTGAACAGTGTTTTACAAGGCGAAGGGGCTCTGAAGGTGTGATTGAGTTCATCTTGAAATGAGAATCGTAGCCTGGATTGTACAGGTGAGCCCAATGTAATTACAAGGGTCCTTATAAGAGAAAGTGGTAGAGCGATAGTCAGAGAAAAGATGTAAGGACTGAAGCAGAAGTCGAAGAAGAGGCCACTGCTAGGAACATTGCTGGCTTTGAAGATGGAGAAAGGGGTCATCAGCCAAGGAATATAGGTGGCTTCTAAAAACTGGAAAAGGTAAGGAAATGGATTCCCCTGAGGCAATTCTGCCATCTCCTCAATTTTAGCCATTTAGGACCCAATTTCAGGACCAATTTTAGGACCCTTTTGACCTACAAAACTAAGATAACAAATGCTTGCTGTTTTAAGCCATTGAGTTTGTAGTAATTTGTTATAGTAGTGATAGGAAACTAGAAATTCCCTAAACATGCAAATTATCAAGGCCTCCCCCAGACCTATGGTATCAGGATGCCTAGGAAGCAATTCATGCTTGCGTGAGCGCTACAGGTAACTCTGAGCCGAGGTAAAATTTGAGAACCCTGCTTCAGTTTATGGTGTTTAATCTGTTTCTTTTTTTTCTAAAATTTATGGTTCGAATGTCTTTGAAGTGGGAGAGTATGTACAAACACCAAATTCATCCTGATTACAGAAAGTTTTATATCATGAAATAGATTAAAAATAATCCTATTATGAAAGCATTTAAATGAAGATAGTGATGGGAATAGTCTCAATGTCTGCATGATTGCGAGGCTTGTAAAAATGTGTGCTTTAAGAGGGTTCTGATCTTTAGTACAGAAATTACAGACTTCAATTTAGCACATTCTTATTTGGTGAGCACACAATTGCTAACATCACTAGACATCCCCTCTTGTTAGAGGAGGCTTTGAGGAAAAGGTAAAGTCAATTTAAAAATCTAAATCATATCTTCTTTTCAGTTTCGGTGCTATTCTCACAAGAAGTTTAATTTGAACCTCAAGTGGAATAGCTAGAATATATTTACATGCTTTAAATACCCGTGCATTGTCAGAATGTGTGCAGTGAGTCTGTGTTTGTGTGCATAGGGGGGCATTTACATTTTAACAAAATGTTTGTAATTTCAAAATACCTTGATTGACTACCACTCAGTGAGTGAAAACCGTGTGCACCCGGTAAACAATAAACTTGGAAATTCTCTGCTGCTTTGATTCCCAAAATGAAAACTTCCAGCGGCCCGACAGATGTTCCCTTAAGTCTGCCTAATCCCGTTGTGTCTGTTTAAACTGTCGGCAAGTGTGCACATGATTTTGAAGACCAGGCACATGTCTGTGGGGAACAGCGCAGGCTACTGATTCATATCCCCAAGGCTTCTGACGTATTGAAAGCTAAAATTTCCCATTTTGACATTGACTGGTGACTAGTTTAGCTACTATAATATTACCCATCCAGCAGCCCTTGAAACTGTCTGTATGTGAACTTCCCATTTGACCCAAATGGACACTCTACATTTGTCACTGGAACCTAAGAACGATCTTCTAAAAACACTGAAGTCACGTCTTCTGTTATTTATAGCACAGTCGGTAATGTCTTCGTCAAACTACTTAACTGCATTTTATCATACTTTAAAAAATATGGTATGAGGCTCTAAAGTTCAAGGAAGTATAACAACCAGTTGAAAAATACTCACCAGACAAGTAGTCATACACTCTTGTGTCACCTGACATGCAGTGAACAAGCTGATGAATGAGTCAGGATTTAAATGGTAATTATCATTCATCATTATAATAGACTTATTAATTCATAAATTCTTGGTAAGCCAATTTTCTATAAAAAGGTTAATAATAAAAATGGAAAAGAAAAAAATAGCCCCAATGTGATAAAAAATGTAAGAGCTAAAATATCTTTCCTACCACATATCTCTCCTAATTATCCAGTAGTTTCATATTAAAATGTTTCTTCATACAGAAATACATTTTCTCTGTATTTTGAAAGAACAAAAAGTACTATTTCTTTTATTACTTGCCCCTTTATAGTTCCCCATATGAACCAGCATGAACATAAGAACCAAACTGAAATACTCTAAATTAATATAATCTAAATGCTCTAAATTAATATAAGCTAAATTAATATAATCCCAAATAAACTGAAATCGTTTTAAGCATTGATTCTTATTATTAGCAAATGACAAAGTATCACATTGTACATTGTTTACTGGACTAAATCTTGCATTTCACACACTAGCAGCTTACACATATTCAAATTCATGTGGATAAAAATATCAAATTAAGCCAAACATGAGCATTATTAAGTGTTCTTTACTTTGAAATACCAATCAGCCATGTTGAAATCCATTTTAATAATAGCATTAGAAGCATTTTAATTGCACTTTGTAACCCTTTATGTGCTATAAAAGGAAATGCAACAATGAGAAGCAAATGCAGAAAATAAATGGAATCAATTTTAAAAGCTGCTAAAATACAACTGCTAAAAAGTCAAAGATAGAACTTT
Source organism: Rhinolophus ferrumequinum (assembly GCF_004115265.2). NCBI lineage: Eukaryota > Metazoa > Chordata > Mammalia > Chiroptera > Rhinolophidae > Rhinolophus > Rhinolophus ferrumequinum. The sequence continues at coordinate 27,275,359 of NC_046309.1, forward strand.
TTGAAATTTCTTAAATCTGTTTAACTTACCAGGCATTTACAATTGTTACTTGATTATATTCAGGGAAATAGGACAAACAGTTTTTAAATTGTTACTCTAGATTATACTCAGAGAAATAGGACGAATATTCTATTTATATAACTTATGATCTCAATTTGGAATGTGAACGACAAAATTCCATGATTATTTTTACTTTTTGTTTTCCTAGAGATAGTCACCATAAAAATGGACTATCAACTGGGTCAAATTGAAGTAAGTAGAAGTAAGATGAATGAAAATCCTTAAGTTTAGTCAACTACAGAGTCAGAATATGGGATTTCAGTTACCAGATTTGTGTCCATTTCTGTCATAAGTCTAAAGAGTGCATCTCCCATTATGTTGAGTGCAGAGTCTGAAGGAGAAAGATCACATTGATTACCATGAAACTGTTAGGATAGAAATTATATAAAATCACATGTATAGACACAGATATGTATCACATATATCTTATAATGGGATTTCAAATGACAGAATCATTACCCTATGAATTGAAAATTTTCCTTTACATGCAAATAGAAGTTATTAATCGGGTGCAGATCCAAATATCTAGGCCATAGATGGATAACCTACTGTTAATGTTAGTGATTGGAGTTTTTTTGTTTTTTTTTTTAATAATGACTCTGTAATTAGGACCATATTGTCGGACAAAAGTTTGACACAGCTTTCAAGATTTCACTTATACACCATGGAAGGAAAGAAGGGAACCTGTAACAAAAATTGGTAACAGCCAAAACGACATGGACGAATAAGAATCACCCTCCCACTTTTCCTCCCTTCCATTTATTTTTTTCTGTTTGTCTCTGTTGGAGAATGTGTGTGTTAGCTGAGTGTCTTAATCTTGCCTGGAAATTCCTGTTTCTGCTTCTGACATCAAATAATGGGATGGCCCGTCAGGGGTTATTTTCCTTTGTAATCAGTTCTAAGGAGATGTGTTATACATTTGAAGCTGTATCATATCAGAAAAATTACACAAATCATCCATACCTTTCCCGACAATCCCCTTATCTCCTATAGTGGTCAAGAGCAGAATTTCCGGAGGAAGCGCACTCTCCGTCTGTCAGAAAACCCAATGCCCAACCAGAATAAATGAAAAAATAGATTAATTAATTAATTAAACCACAGGTTCAACTTTGCTGTTTTGTCACAAACTGGCTTCCAGCCTTAAACACCAGGCTGTGCCTGGGCTTTTCAAGCCCTCTTTAGGTGATTTCCCCTAGCTTGTTCCATAGCTCTGGGCCTGGCTTTAAATGTTACGTGGCTGGTTAGACATGGACAAGCCAGTGGGCTGTCAGAGTCGGTGTGATTGCTGAACCCTAGAGAACTAAGCCATGTCTGTAATAAACTCAAGTTGTATGAGAAGTAGAACATTGTTTACAAAGCACTGCAGAATTAATTTGCTAATTTCTTTGAATCAACACATATATGATGATCAACAAAACAACTTCTATCACGAGCGTTATTTTGCTTCTGGAGCACTCTGTACACCTTTGGACCCATTCTGATGCAGGAAGTTTATAGGTGTGACATAGAAAGATCACTGTTGTGCTGGTGTTAAAACTGGTGACCTGTTATTTATTCTCATCATATTTTCCATGTGTTCTTTTGCAAACATAAATGTACAGTCCATGTACTCTCAAATTGTTAAAAAATTTTCTTTCTCCATAAACTCCCTACTTTGGGTGTTCTTTAAAAAAAAAATAATAATGGGCACATTGTTATTTATTTGCTCAACTCAATCCCTGAAAAAGATCTGAAGGGTCTGACTGCTGGTTTTGTGCACATGTGTGTGTGGAGAGTAACAGAAGTGCTGATCAAGAGAGGGAAATGCATTTGCACCGTAAGCACAATTCCCAGGATTCTGGCTCCCATCTAGAGACGAAGCAATCCATCATGACTGACATGATGAGATGCAAAGAGTAAGAAAGGCCCGGCATGATCACCTACAGAAACTGTTACATTTATCCCATCTGTAACTCATTCATTGTTGCTCCAGTTTTCCTAACATTCTCCCACTCACCTTTGAAAAACTGGCAGAAGATTCAGATGGGTTTATTTTTATGACCTGGTGGTTTCATTCTATTCAATATTTGGGGGGAAATACCAACTCTCATGCTGACTTCTTTCATTAAATATTTTTTAAAAATATACATGCTCTGAAAACTGAGAATTCTATATTCATCTAACTAGTCTATTTAGTGTATAAAATACGTAATCTAGTACTTAACAGCCAGGCACCCTGTCAGGTTCCTTGGAAAAGAGAGCATACTTATTGTGGTAACAATGAAACACTGTTTTTAAAATAGATTCCCTCTCATCTGCCAGCACACACATGAAATCCAAAACTGAACTGCTGGGATGCTTATCCTCCACGGCCCCTCACTCTAAGTCATGTCTCTGTACGGCCTTTTGGGTGCTCATGAAAGAAGAGAACCAGAATGCCCAGTCTCCTACCTGGCTTTTGACTATCTACCTGGGGGGAAGCAAAGTGATACGATACTTTCCATTACCAAAGGAAGTTCAGAGTCCTAGGAGAAATCAGGCCTCAAGGTGGACAGGAATGAACGAATAATCTTTTTTTTTTTTTTTCCACAATGAGCTCCCTCTTGCCTTAAATTTGCTTTTGTGTATCACTGAATGTTATAGTGTTTATTTGGAACTTACAACACTGCTTTTACAACTAATCATATTTTATAAATACTTTGTTTTATTTTTGCAAATAATATTTAAACATTTCCATATAAGGGGACATTCCTTTTATGTCTTTCTGCCTTCACAGCACATAGCATTTCTGTTTGTCTTTTTCTGTAGACGTGCACATTCACTCACACACACACACACTCACACATATGCACACTTGTGTGAAGCAAATTTTGGTGTGTAAAAATCTCAACCCCATAAAGCATAGCATTAAAAATAAAATGCACATACCATGAGAATTTTTTTATAATGCATAATTCTGACATTTAAAATTTACATTAAAACCCCAGGTTAGAATATCAGCTCCCTTCAGGCAAGAATTTGTCTTTCATGTTCACTGCCATCTCCCCAATGCTTGTCACATAGTAGGTGCACATTAAGTATTTGTTGAATGAATTAGAGAAATACCTTTAACCTTGAAACATAGTCACATAAGAAAAAAGATAATTTGTAATAAAGCTATGACATGATTTGTGTCTAGTATTTTATAAGGGGTCAATAATGTTGAGTCAAAAGAAATACAGGTTTTTATATGGGTTCCTGACAGCCTTTGAATTTTGGCAGTTTTTAAAGAGGAATTTGCTTTCAAGTTGAGAAGAAGGAATCAACATAGAGTTTCGGTTTGCAGGGAGAGGGTCTTCTTGTAGATCTGACACAAAGCTGGCACACGCAGGTACAATTACAGCAGGTATATAAATACTGAAATGTTTTCATACTGGCTGATAAGTAACTGCTGAGTGCTCAAGTATCCCCTGGGCCTGGGTGTTTCAGTCACCTTAATAATTCTTCTGGACTTTCCTGCAATCCCACAAAAACAGGTTAGTGCCCAGCGTAGCTGGGCACCTCCAGCCCTGTGACCAGGGAATATTCTGATTGGTCAGTGCCTCCGCTGTCCTGGTTGCTAAAATTTTGAATAACATATCTGTCTTCCTGAACAGTTCGGACAGGAAGCCAGTCCTTTCCCTCCCCAAAGGGAAGTTTATGAGAGGTGAAAAGTTGTCCTAACCTCTGTGCAGAAGGTCGTTCACAGATTTGTAGAAAATGAAGGAAAGAATGAACAACTTGAGTACATGTCAACAGTATAGAAGAAAGGGAAGGGAGATGGTTAGCACTTATGAGAGAGCCACACAGATTGAGAGTAGAAAGCAGAGAACAGAGAGGAGAGAGTATGCCTCGTCTTGGGCTGGATTGGTTAGGCACAGTTGAGTGGGGACCATGATGAAGGGACGGAACTAACCAAGGATGCTGAGAGACCGCAGTGGAGGGCGGGGGGAGCTCACTGCAGCGCAGGCCTCACTGCAGTGTGCAGGCAGCCATGCAGGTGCCCAAGCGTGGTTTGATGAGTGCCCGTAGGCACGTCAGAGAGATGACTATGAAATGCATCGATTAATGGTGAGCGGGGGCAGCAGCCTAGGCAATGAGCACCCACCAAAAGAAGGTCAAAAACAGAGGAGCAGTCCTGGTTGGTCACCCCAGGGGCTTCATCTGGAATAGGACTTTCTGCAAGAACCTGAGAAGCAAAGGGAGCTGGAGAAAAAAAGTTCTTGGTGTCAGGGGTGTATGTGTTTCCTGACACATTGAGCTAGCTAGAATTAATCAAGTGCCTTAGGGTTTTCTGCTTTTAAAATTGGTATGTGAGGCAATCACTTGAGATCACTCCCCTTTAAAAAAAAAAAAAAGCTGTTTTTCCGTGTTTTATATTTCTGAACTTTTGACTCTAACTTTGTCTCCCATTTTTACATTTACTCTCTTTAAAGTTTTTGTTTATCCCTTCTAGTACTGGGATCTTGACTCTACCAAGACATAGTATATAGTATATGTATACTCTAGGTAGTAGATATTTTGTGTTTTCAGCTCCTCTGTCCCACACACCCTCTAGCAATACTGCTGACCCCACAGTCCTGATGTTTCTTGTTTCATGTGGAGAGACCTACTCTAGCCTCACCCTTAGTGAGCAGTCTTCACCCTGACTGAGAAGCTAGCGACCAGCAGTGCTATTCCCCTCACTGGGTAAAGGGCAGCCATTTTCTATGAACCACTCAAGCTGAGGAAGTCTTAGTCCCAGTGCAGAACTCAAGTGTAAGACAGAAAAACTGAGGCAGAAGCCTCAACCTTTATTGTCTGCACCAATCTGGAAAGTATGTAATTGATGCTGCCACTCAGGGCTCATTGTTTAGTACTGATTTCGTGAGCGATAAGATAATTTTTAGGTCATACTGACTGGTAATGCTATGGGTTTTCATCAGTTTCCTACATGAGTCAGCTGTGCCTACAGCTAGGGATCATCAGTGACCATGTCTGCATGGTGGAGAACGCAAACTCACCTGACTTCTCAGGTGAGGGACACGCACACACCACACTCATACGACATAGCATAACGCATGAGGATACAATAGTGTACAATATTCAAGAAAGGAAGAATGACATATACAGCAAGAAGGACAACATCTTGAGAATAGATACATTAGAAATAATGCGGAGAGAGTCAGTAAATGTACGCACACACACACACACACACACACACACACACACACACACTGAAGAACAAGAAAACCATTGGGAATACAGGACAAAAATATTGGCTCAGCCAGTTCTAGGCCAAATAATTATTACCAACTCCCTACTGAGCAGGAATTGGTAATAAATACTAAACTCATACACGTGTAGTGTAAGTTTAACTCATAATTCACACATAATTTAATCTAGTTAATATTTTATAAGTTTATCCACACAATGATTAAATTATTCTTAAAGAACTTTCTTGGATTTAAAAGACCAATTAAAGTTCCCCATCCAGGTGTTGAGAGAAGCTTCCAATTATTTTATCAATAGACTAATGACAAAAAACCTAAGTTGTTCTTAATTAGACTTTTTACATCCATTCCTTCTTTAGAAAAAAAAAAGTGGTAGAGACAATGAGAAGAGGACTACATGATCAGTACCCTAGGAAATTTTAATAACAAATATATGAGGAGGTCAATTTTTTAGAAGTACTAATTAATAGTTAATATCCAATTTGACACATGAACACCAGAGTAAGTTTTCATGGTTCTACTTACGAGTTTTTTGTTTTTTTTTTAAACCTTATTTTTTGGATAACAAGGCATGATTTTAGTAGCAGTATTATTCATTTATGAAATATGGATTCTATTAATAAATTATATTTATACTCAGTCTGTCAAATTCCTGCCTTTAAACAATTGGGTCCACTGAACAAGCTAATTTAATGGCTTACTAAAAAGAAAAAAGAATGGACATTCTCTCCAGCCAAAGATACATGTGGATAAAATTTAAGCAAGTAAGCGTTTTCTCTATGGAATACAAAAATATAACTGAGTATATATTTTAAACACATACACACAATGGAAGAAATCAAACTAAATGTGTGTATTTAACCTCTTCAACTTTCTGAATATTGGATGCGGTAAGATTGAGTATGACAGTCAAGTAGCTAAGTTGAAAGTTTTCTCTTTGTATATGTTATTTTTACCCTTCTCTCTTCAGAATATAAATGGAAACAGATGAATTCTTTAGAAGTATTTAAACATTTTTCTTATAAAAATCTGTCAATTTCACAAAGATGAATCAAATGACTGGTTATGTGAATAATCAATAAGGCTGAGAAAATTAAGTCATGTTTGCTATTGATTGTTTAGCTATATCTGCTTCTCATTCTTGTTTCACATATGATCATTTTTTGGAATAATAAACCATAAACCCAAAGAAATGAGGGTAAAAGAGAAGAGTAAATTATATTTTCTATTGTACATGTAATGCATTTCCTTTTTGTGCAACCATACAGTTTACCAAGTTTTTTCTAAAAGCAGAGATTAGTCGAGATTGCAATAATTATCATTTTTCATTTATGCCAAATAGCGAAGGAAAATTAAATTTAATCCTAATTACCTTGATTCTCAAGTAATATTTTGTGAGAATTAACATTTGTTGTACGAATTTGTGCAATCTTATTATTGTACTTTCATCCATATGAGTTAGGGTAGAAACAATGAACATACCATAGCTTCTACACAACTTTCAATTCCCATCTGGAATCTCAGCTTTATTGTCACCAGTGGTGCCCAGAAATCATTTTAGGCAAAATTAGGAAGTAAACAGTTAACTTTGGCCTTTTCTACCTATCCTTTGATACTTTTTCCCTTTCTTTCTTGTTTCTTTGGAATACACTGTTATTAAATGGTTTCATTCTTAAGTCAATTAAATATTAATATTAGAGATTCATCAGACTATCATATCAAGAATTAATTGTTTTGATGAGACAAAAACTAATTTCATAGGATGAAAATTCAGGCAAGGATCATGGGAAGGAAGTATTCTTGGCAAAGTGGTGTCCTTAGCATCACTGTAAAAAATATACTTCTTGCTTCATCCTTAAGACATCTCGTAATGTTGAGTGTGTGTGTGTGTGTGTGTGCGCTTGTGTGTGTGTGTGTGAGAGAGAGAGAGAGAGAGAGATTTAAACACATTTTCTCTAGCAATAAAACCATACTCCTATAAACACATTCATAAATCTCCAAGGGAATTCTTACATCTGCCATATTTTTGAGTGTTACATGAATGAAATTATTATACCCAATAACAAAGGGCACATTAACTTACTACACACACATATACATATAATATATGTTTAATACTATATATATGCACACACAAAATTTTGGGGAGAAATACTCATAGGTAATGGTTGTCAATATGTCTGAAACTGTTGTATCGCCACCAGAGGACACTTAAATGCCAATCTGATTTATTTCTAAATGCAAGAAATGACAACTATAATTTGTGAAGATTGACAACCAGGACTGGGCAATGGCATTTAAGCCAATGAGTAATCCGAACAGTTGACAGCTGTTCTTCAAGACTCAAATTTCCTATGGGGCACGACACTTTGGCAAACAACTGTTAATGAACCATGGTCCTATGAAAATCAATTTATGATCACTGAAATTTTAGACATGACAGTACTTAACCAAAATACCCTTTATAAGCTGTATAACTTTCATTAGAAAAAAGATCTGGAAAAGAATATCTGAAGCTATAACTAAATGATTTTTTTTTTTACCACTAGAAATATCAATCACTAAATACCAAACATCTTCCTCAGAGCTACTAGAGACATTAAATCAATATGTAAAATGCCAACAGGACATTGCAAAATACATTCCCTGCACTGTCAAAGAGCGTTCTCCAGATATTCACACTGGGAATGTTACAGTCTACCAAGTGTGCCACCAAGCAAGCAGTGAGTCATCGTGTATAAAAATTCAGAACTTGCTTAAATCTGGAAACTTGCCAACTATGGAAGGAAATTACCAGGACAGTAAAATAGAGAGAATCTGAGACATTGCCCTAAGTTGGCTCATCTATTACCTAGTTGTCCACATCATCAACTGAGAAGTTTTAGAGGGGCGGGGGAAAGTAACAGGAGGAATCAAATCACCAAAGCCAGCCCTTGAAACACCCCAAATAAGTGATTTTCCCTCCACACCTCAGTCCCACTGTCCTGAAACCCTTCTTATTCCAATCCCATTGGTCCTGACTTCTAGAACAAAACAGTATGCTGTAGTCTAAAATTTTCTCTGCCCTTTGCTCTTGCGTTAAAACCAACCTCCTTCCTATCCTATGTTCTATAAAACTGTGTTCTTTGTAAGATAGTTTCTTTTATTGTCTTTAAATATTTTAAAAATATCTTTTCACCAAGTTACGTGATAGATACCAATGATACAAAGATGAGGGTAAAACAATTTCTTTCATCAAGCCGTTGCCTGTCTAGATGAAAATATTCCTATAAATGGGCTAAAATATATATTATTCATAAAATCTGTCTAGTTTTTCCTTTTAATAGAGTACTTCTATAAAGAACTAATAACATATGGTAGCTTTCATGAAAATAATTTTGCATTCCATTGGGAGTGAGGAGGAAGTTTAGGTGTAAGTAAGAAGAAGAAAAAGGCAGGTCCTTAAATGATAGTCACACCTGTTGTCTCATTCAATATCGTTTTCATGAAAATGCAGCACCATTAAGTAAATATAATAGCTGATAAACAGTCACGTAGTTTGATCACTGGCATATTAACTTATGGCTGTGCTGTGAGACCTGCAGTGGTGAAGGCAGCCCGGTATGTTGGGAATTGAGTCTCAACTACAGAGTGAGGTCCCTCATCACCTAATGAAGGGCCAAGTGAAGGAACAGCCAAAGATAGCAATGGTTCTCAAACAGAGCTGACTTCGCCCTCCCAGGGACATTTGACAGTGTCTGGAGACATTTTCAGGTTCCAGCTTGGAGAAGCGCTGCTGGCGTCTGGTGCATAGAGACCAGGGGCGTAAGTAAACACCCTACAATGCACAGTACGGCCCCCACAGCAAAGTATCATCCAGCTCCAAATTCCAATAGTGCTGAGATTGAAAAACTCTTGTAAAAAGGGTTTTGTGGCATCTTGTCCTAAATGTAGTCTCCCTTTTTCCAATCTGAGATTCCTCCCAGAATGGGTGGGGGCTAGCTCACCACGGCGGGATTAGATATGTGGTGTTGTCACAACCCTACCTAAAAGCATTCAATACATTTCTCAGATGTGAGTAAGCATTAAAATATCTGGGCTACTTCTTGAAAATACATATTCCTGAGTATGCTCCCAGGGATTCTTATCCAGTTAGGTTAGAACAAGAGTCAGGAATCTTACATTTTCAGGTAACTCTGATGTGAATGATTGAAGGACCGTACTCGTACAATAGGAAACACTGATCTGCTGGATAAAATCCAAGTTCTTTAACATGCAAACACATCTCCATCATGATCCTATCCCTGTATATTTTCCTTTGATGCATATATTACCCCTCTCCTCTCACTTTACATTCCAGCAATATTGATCTACTTGAAGTTTATTGAAATTTTGTGCTTTTTAACAAATTCCCCACTATTCATGTATTTCTTCTGCCTGTATCCCCTTTCTGTTCTTTGCCCTACTGGTGAGTAGCCAGTAAGTAGTATGCTGTTACACACTTAGTGGCTGTCCAAAAACAAAGAAAAAAATCCATGACTTGTAGCATTTATCAGTTTCTGTGTATTATAAATTCTCCTACCGTTGGGCAACTTCAGGCTACTACTAAGAGTTGGAAAGAAATATGCCCAAGCAGCTACTGAGAGCTGGTGTGAGCAGCTCTGACACTACATTGCAAGTCATCATTATCTTTCATCTTTCCTTGAAGCCTTTCCCAATAATTTTAGACTAGTTTTGCATATTTAATATTGCAATTATTAGATTTTCTCATTCATATTTCTTACCATACACATTCCTTAAGTAGACTGTGGGTTCTTTGAGACAAAGGCCTGTGGTAATAAAAACGTGTTCAGTGAAATTACGTTTAACTCAAATATTTGTATATCAATGGTGATTTTTTTGGTATATTTTCTTCCTTTGATATACCAAATGATTTAATAAAGTGTTAAAATCTTTAAAGCATTTTCTAAGTTTTAGCTTCAGTTATGTTAAATAAAGTGTATCAAACAAAAGGGTTTTTTTTTTCATGCTTAAACCAAAATATTAAAGAGGGAAAGTGTATCTTCTGGGAGCCAGCCTACGCTCTAATAAAAGTGAGATGTGTGACCTTGGGAAGTTAACTTTGGGCTACTTTTCGCTAATAGGGATTCTCTTCTGAAGAATCTAGGTGCTGGGTTATTACAGTCTGAGGAAGTTGTATTTATTTATAAAGTACTTTATCTACAGTCAACTTTGCTGAGTTGAGCTAGTTTTACTTTTAAATTATCAGGGACTTCTTAACCGAGACCAGTTTTTCTCAGAAAGGATTCCCTTACAGTTTCACTCCTAAGTAATTACTTTACTGAATTGGAACATGTTTTTGAGGGAAGAAATATTTGAAAATTGCTTTGGTACTCAGAGAAGATAAAGACTTTATGCTGCAATGAGAAAGAGTAAACCTTAAATATGTGGGCAGATTGTTTCATTTCATCCGAAAAGACATATAGTTATCTTTCTGAACCCTCAAAAAATCACTGTATATATATTATTCCAATCATTTGTCCTCTCATATAGATATTAGACAGTATATCTGTTTTAGTCAAAGACCGATTCTAAAAAGTTTAACACCGGTGAATGTTCTCTCTCTCATTCCCTCTGTTTCTCTTTCTCTCTCCATATGTGTGTGGTGGGTGTGTGTGTATAGTCGTAGATTCAAATAGATCTAACAAATCATAATACAGTATAAACAGAGGAAATTATCTTTCTGTAAGGCCATAGGCATAAAGATAAATTAAACAAACCATAACGTGCTATTATATAGTATGTTCTTTCAATATTTTATGGAATTTGCAACCCAAAGATATGTCTCTTCTGGGAGATAATGATGATTATAAACAAAAGGCATGGGGGAATTTTTTTTTTAATCCTTGGTTAGAAAATGCATTTATTTGGTGCCTATACCACTTTTTTGCTTATTTGTCTTTCAGTGGTTTATGGAAAGATGCAAGAACTTAAGTAGATCTTCTAGATGTGATTCAGTAGGAGCAGAAATTCTTTTTTTTTCTTTTAATTTATTTATCAGCTGAGCCAACTCAAACTATTTCCAACTCAAAAGCAAATCCAAATAATGTTTAACTTTTCTGGCTTAAATTACTCATTTAAAAACTAAGTTTAAATTGGCAGGGAAAACAATTCTATAAGCTGCTAGGGCAGAACCTTCAGATCAATGATATTTAAACTTAGATTATCAAATACTTGATAAGATTGAAGATCGTTTAAGAAGATCATTTTAATTTTGATCATTTGTCATTTCAGTGTTATTTATTTATTTGCCATTGAAAAATGACTTGCTTCCAAGCTTGCATCTCAAAGAGCTAGAAACAATTCTGAAAGACTAATATTATATTAGGCAGGCATCCCAAAAGTTGATAGGACACAACTGTACAGTAGAACTTGGTGATGTAAATGGCATATGTTTCTTAAGAAATGGACTTTATAACTTTCTTAAAGCTTTGCTCCCTTTGAATGATGGGCCTTTTTGCCTAGGAGTGAAATAATTACGTATGGTACTGTACCACAGCACTCTCTTAAAAATATATTGCATCAGGGTCATGATGTTGTAATTTAGAATTTTAAAGGTAAGAGAGTGAGCTTTTAAATTTAATATCTCAGGGACTTTGGATCCTTTCCACCCAAAACTTGGCATGCAATTTGTCTCCACAGATGATTTTAATGGTTTAAATTAGTTACGGCTTTTCAAATTGTGAAGTAGCCAATAATTTAGCTTTGACCAAAGTTTAAACAATTAGTTCTAACCAGCTCCAGTTATTTAAAAAATCAGGTTTTAGAGGAAAAGTAAATGTGGTTAGTTAATTTTTTATTGCTCAGAGGTTTATATATTTAAAAATAAAATTCCAGAGATTTTAGTCTGAGGGGGAACTCCCTATTTCTGTGAATAGTTTCCCAACATATTGTTATGTGTAAGCGAAATAGTTTCAAGACATAAGCCCCATTCTATTCTCTCTCTCTCTCTCTCTCTCTCTCTCTCTCTCTCTCTCTCTCTCTCTCTCTCTCTCTCTCTCTCTCTCTCTCACACACACACACACACAAACACGAACAATATTCCCGTTGCCTAGCTAAGTTTCAAAGTTTGTAGCTGAATTTTGAAGTCAAATATCACTTGCAAATTGCAGAAAAGAAGGGAGAGCTCAAACGATGGCGTCGATTTCCCGACTTCACCCCATTGCAATGTTTAGAGCTTTTTATTTGCCTCGATGCAGACTCTGCAAAAGTCTTCAGGGGCAGGTTGCCGGTTTCAGCTCAGCGTGCACAGTATTAGCGTTATGTGAGAGTTTCCAGGTTGCTATTAAACAACTCGTCAGTCAGAGGGACAGAATGCCCGTCTTGCATGGCTTGCATCCACGAGCGCCCTCAGACGCTGCCCACGGTGAGGCTGAGAAAGAGGCTGCGTGAGGGCTGCAGGAGCCTCAGGGCCTTCCTACCGCCAAGCCACGGTGTGCGCTCGTGTCCTTGCTAACTGTGGGCGGTTGTGCTAACTGTGATCTTCTATTATTCCTCTTTACATATGAGATGATTCACATCAACATCAGTATCAACATAGGCAGGAAGAGGGCTTTGGAAGGGCACAGGGAATGAAAACACTTCCCAAGTACTCTCTTTCCGTGCTTAGGTGTTTTCACCTTTGAATGAATGTAGCAAGAACAGTGAAAAGTTATCTGATTTATCTGGAATTAAACATGAGTACGTGTCCCCAACCTGCACCCCAGATGGTGTATTTTAAGAAGTACAAACAATTGAAGACCTCTCAGCTTTTCTGGATTTTTTTCCACAACAAAGCCTGGTTTGACTCCATTAGGAGAGTCCATCCGTCTACAAACCTTTCGGTTTCATAAACATCAGAGTTGAATTAAGTTAATAGTGTATTTGTTGTAGTAATATTGGAAAGAAGTGAAAAGAGTGGACAGGAAACTGAAGGGCGTTGCTGCTCCATTGCGACCTGAACTCCTCACACTTGTAACTTCAGGTTGTGGATCTGCCAGAAGGGGGAGATTGATTCGTCATCTTCTAGATTCCCTCCCTGCCACAAAATTAAGGTCATTGTAATAGTCCTTTAAAGACTGGTCAGGACAGGATGAAAAGTTGAAAGAAAAACAGGCACTAACATATGTCTAGAGACACTTAAATCAAGAGACTTTTGGGTCTAAATTTAATAATGGAAAATAGAACAAGAGAAAGAAGTACAATGCTGGTGTTCCTAACTAATAATGTGCTTTTTGCCCTCATGGCTTGCACATAATCACCCCAGACACTGGTATGGCAGAGGGACAGCCACCTGTTATGTCAGTCTACAGAATGCCAAAGCTTGTCAGTGAGTAAGTGCCCACCACTGGGAGGAAGCTGGACTGGATCCTTGAGATTCCTAGTTTCCCAACTTCCTTTCATACAGTCCTGATGGTACAAGTAGGTCAACTCATGAAGATGGACATGGAAAGCAGTTATGTCAACGTAGCCTAAGAACTGGGCACGATGAAGAAGAGGCTGACCTGCAATGGGGCTGCCCTGGTGCCCATTTGGGTGTTGGGGCCACAGGGTGCATAGCGGCGTGCTTTCCTCTGTGAAAGCTGCATCAGAATCAACTCCAAACAGGGGACATGAGACTGCGTAATGAAATCCTCTTAGGAATTTTGAATTGGGTCTGGTGTAGTCTTACTGCTGTAGAAGCACCTAATGCTGTTTTACTGCATAGCTACGTGGAAAAAATAGAAATGTCGTGATGAAAGCTCTGAACATGTGTAATTTTCCTTGTTCTCAACATAAAAACCATTGTGTCAATCAATTTAGTTTTTGTACACAATGTATAAAAGGTTACCTTGACTTATTTAAAATATGATTGTCCATGTTCATTTATTAATGTATGCATTCAAATAGTGGTTGAGCACAAACTAGGCGCCATGTGCCAAGCCTGTACTGACACGTGATGAGTAAGACCTGGTCCTCATCTCCCAGAAACCTTTTGGATAATTGAACAATGCTGGATTGTATGTCCTTTGTTACAGTGCCAAGTGTCCGCAGCCTATGACATAATTATAATCTGACAGAAAAACTAAGTATTCCATAATCAAGCAACTTCTCCCAGTGTATACCCACTCCATGGCACTCTGCTACTAAGTAAAATTATATTCACAAATACTCTTTACTAGCATTTTTAAAAGATAAAAAATGCCTCTACCCTAAAAATTAATCCCAATTCATTCTCGATATTAGTTTATATAGAATAAGAACATGAAGATATTAGCCAAGAGAATGAAAAGGGAGTATACCTGTATGCGACTGTGTGTTTTATTTTTTAGGCTTAACAGCTCAGCTGTAACATTTGTACATTAACTAAATAACATCTCAAGGGGAGCTAGAGATAGAACCTTGATGTCTACTGATTGTGCATGTGTGAGTTTGTGCTCTCAGAGGATGGTCCTTAAAAAACTCCCTGCTGGAAGCTATTGTGCATATTGTAAAAGTACCGTTGCTAAGTGCCAATTGAGCTAGTACTGTATACTTGCCATTTAAAGAGAAGATTTCATACCACTTGATTATGTTAAATAGAATTTTTTGAAATTTATACAGAATTACATCAAAATGGCACAGTAGTTATATGACTAAAGAGCCACAACTACTGTATCCCATAACTGATGTCAACCCTTCTGATAGATGGTTGAATGTAAGACTGTCACAGAATATATTACACAAGAAGTATAGAAAGTCTTAAAATAGTGAAGCCATACAAATATATTGGAATAGAACCTAAACCTGTATTTGCACTGAAATACACGTACATATGTATATATTGTATATATACAGAGGGTGTCAAAAAAAGTATACATGTTTTAAGAAAGGAAAAACCTGTATTAATTGTAATACTCAATATATACAAGAGATGAATACAAGTCACGTTTGACTTCTGCTGTTACAAGAGGTGCTCAAAGTGGTTACTACCATCAGCGAGCGTCCAGACACTTCTGATTATGGTGAACTACTGCTTGAGCAACGTTGACCAAAGTGTCCACTTGTATACATTTTTTTGGCACCCTGGCACACACACACACACACACACACACACACACACATATATATGTATATATATAATCTTTGATGTTACAAAGAACATGAATGAAACTGACTGACTAAGTTTGCAGAGGTCTAAATCAATCGAGTACGTTTTTTGGCACGTGTACTCAGTACAATCAAAGTATCACATTTGGTGCTATACAGAATTCTTGTGGGATAATCATGTATTGTAAACTTTTAACAAATTCTTAGAATGTCATCTCTTCAGAAACTTCACATTTTCCCACCAAACTGAGGAGGAGAAAATTCTTTCAATCTTCTAAGTGAATCCCCTTCATCAACCAATTATATTTCAGTGCATATGTTTTCTATGCCCCTTATTGGTGAAGTATACATGTCATACATTCAATAATAAGCTGCCTTAAGTCATACAAATGTGGAAATGGAACTGGGAAGGAGGGCCCCTTCCTTCAAAAATCCCGTGGAAATAACACAAAAGAAACATTTTTAAAGAAACTAGGAGGCAGTTGTGAACCAGAATATTTGAAACTCTTGGAAGGTGGGTTGGTGGTTACAGGGAAAAAATAGGGAGGGAGAAAAAAACAGCTCAAATACCCAGGGGAAGTGCAGACTTCCCAAGGATCCGAAATAAATGTGAGAGTCAACAACAGAGTTTTATGGCATGTGAATTACACCTCAACAAAACTGTGCAATTTTCTTTTTTTCAGGGAAAGAAAGCATTAGGGCCTGGGGCCAGCAGGATCCTCTGCTCCCTTCCCCTTCTGCAGGGAGGTTATTGTCTGAGAGAAGCTCTAGTTTATAAGTACTCTTTTAAAAACAAAAAACAAGTGAACTGGCAAGGACTTCTTGGGAGGGCATAGTGGTGGAAAAGAAAAGCGAGCAGTTTCACTTAGATCCTTAAACTGGGGAAAATTGAGAGGGGAAGGTAAGAGGCATCTATCTGCCCAAGAAGCAAGAGTATTAAAATATTCTGTTTTTGTGGGGAATAGTCCCAAAGAATGTTGGAGGGATCCCTACCTGCTAACGTGCCCAACTCTCGCAAAGCCTATATATATATATATATAAAATCACATCTCACAACTACCAGAGTGACAAAAATTGAATTTGATAATAGTATTGATGAGGATGTGGGAAGAAGGGAATCCCATAAACTGCTGAGGGCGAATTTCATCTGTACAACTTTTTTGAGGGTAAATTAATTTCCTTTTAATCCAGCATTTTACTATTAAGAATGTGCCTTATAGATAGTTTAGCCAAGTGAGCAAGGACATATACTCCAGTATTCACTTTAGCATGACGTCAAAAAGTAAAACTTGAACCGTATAGCTGTCTATAGTGACAGTACAACTATATAGTCATTTTAAAAATGAGGACAATTTAATATGCTAATATGGAAAAATGTAAGATACACAAAGTTAAATACTACCCTTGAAAACTGAGGAAAGAGATGGCCAAGTACTCTAGCTATCTCCTGCCTTGGAAGTGTTTTCCATCATCTTTTAAAGATTCCCAGGGGACCAAACACCAGCTGCTCACAGAAATAACTTACCCCCAAATGCGTCTTCTTTATGGTCCTCTTTCCTCCCGTCCCATTTTGTCATTCTCACTCTGTGCTTCCAGGGACCACCTCCCAATTAAATCACTTACAACTAAACCTTTATCTCAGGGGCAGCCTTTAAAGGTCGGAAAATCGGCATGCATGTAATCAAACATTTTTAAACTCCTTCTCCTCCCATTCTAATTTGTTAAGTAGCATTGCTTGTGGATACAGAGAATAATGGAGTAAATGTTAGATGCTGCAGCATTTTAAGTATGGTATGTTATTGGGGTACCCATGGTACAATATATTTACATAAAGTTCTTTAATCAATACTGTTTCTCTCACTCCGTCTACCACTAGGGCAAAGGCTTACCATGTTGCACAAGATAAAGTTATCTCTGCTGCAGGCAGGTTACTTATCATTAAGCCTCAACTGTCAAACTCAATATAGAAAATTCTAGAAACCAGTCCCTGAGTGACTGATTTGAAACTCCGGGACATGGTAGGGAGGGTGAGAGTATGAAAATGAGAACGAGGCGGAGAAGGATGGCTTTCTAATCAGGAGCTCTGCTTTCCAGTATTGTCACATTCTCCACTGTCAGGAGAGGAGGTTTTTTAATCATCAATGATCTTTGAAGAGTTCAATAGTCAATGCTACCTTGTGTTTGGAGAATTTGCAGCATTGGTGCCTCACATCAGAACCCGACGTATAGATAACCAGTTACACTCTGCTGAGTCAGTCTGATCCATAACTAAGTATATGTCTGGGCACTTGGAAGTTAAACCATAAGGTATCAGTATAGTCTTTTGGATATTTTCTTTGAGTAAAATGCAAATTGATACAATGGTACGTAGGACACTTATACAACAAGTAGCTGTAATATGCCCTATGAAAACTGTTTTACTGGTGGTCTACACTGGGAAACCATGATTATTCAAATATACATTTATGTTTATAAAGGATCTAGGAGCACCTGGCCTGCCATTTTTGAGGTAGTTGCTCTTGGCAAGTTCACAAGACAAATCAGAATTCTTCCAAGCTCCCTTCAACCTGGTAGAGAATCCATGTTGAACCCACTGCGTGTTCACAAGAGAGGATGTGGGAATCAGAGGAAAATGCCTCCGCTGACCTCTCAGTAATGTCAGGGCCACTCAGACTGACAAGGACCTGCAGCACTGGAATTAGAGGAATAAGACACATTTCCTCTGAAAATGTGTGGCAGGTACTTGATAAGGTCTGAGAAAGATCTGAATAGAGAGCAACCGTGAAGCAAGCACAGGGTAGCCTTCTTTGATCTCCCCGAAGAATAGAGCAGTCCTGATAAATGTGGTTTTCTTGATAACTTAGCCAAGCATCTAATAAACATATCAGAACACACAATGCCTCCTTTTATGTGCACTGAAAAAGAGGAAGTGGGGAGCATCTCTGTATGGTTCAGGGTCACACTAAACCCAGAAAGAAAAAGTTGTGACCTGGGAGATTTTGTAACTGAGTGGTTATTTTAATGCGAGATGGCTCTAGAGCAGGGGTGTCCAAACTTCTTCAACGTTTTTCACCACGGGCCATATGCGGTAAAATACACAAACAGCCGGGCCACTCACTCGAGGGGAAGTACGTATTGCCTCACCTGGTTTATTTAAGTAAACTAAATACATTTTTGGAGTTTGCTGCGGGCCAGTTAACAATGGATCAGTTGTCGGCCCGCGGGCCGCAGTGGGGACACCCCTGCTCTGGAGTCTTGAAAACCATTAAAGTGATCTGGTTAGACACAATTCCAATGCAATCGTGCTGGAGAAATAACGTCAATGTCCATTTAAACTGAGGCCAAACGTAAACAGTCTTCCATCTGTGATCGTTGCTCATCCTTTATGTACTGGAGCCGGCTTACATCGGTTAGGGAGAGCTCCTGCCTTCCAAACTCTGTATTCCCTTACTTCAGAATGGTCGTTTGAAATTGGCCCTGTTGGGAGTATGCATACCACAGAAATGGGAAATGGGCAATTGTAAATCAGAGTTCCCTCTCGCCCAGCCTGTTGTTTCACACATGTAAGCGTATGCCCACCGTATCGAACTAAAAAATGAAAACAAGCAGAGGTCTCGGGCTTCCTGCCTTGGCCAGGAATTCACCTCACTCACACATTTCGGTCATGATGAGCCTGGGCCCTGGGGCAACATTAGAATATTTATGAGTCAGTGTGTTTTATCTGGTAAAAGTCTAATTTTCAAACTCTGGGAAAGTGACCCAATCTCTGTGAGACTCAGACTTCTCATATGCAAAAACGGTTGTAATACCTGCCCTTATCTATCTCACAGGCTTGTGGTGAGATTTCTAATGAATAATGAATAATGCATGTGAGAAAAACTAATTATAATGTACATATAATTATATACTGATAGCACAGATATATTTAGTATGTTTATACATAATATTAGGGTAATAATAGTTGATCATTGACATTTATTTAGTGTTTAATATGGGTCCCACACTCTTCTAAGCGCTCTGCATTTTAGTCTTTTCATCCTCATTAACCATATGAGGTAGGTGCTATTGTTCCCATTTTACACAGGTGAAAACTAAGATACAATAGGGTTAAAAAGTTTGCCCAAGATCACACAAATGGTAAGTGGCAGAGTTGAGGTGACCAGCCCAGGCAGTCTAGCTTCTGACCCTGGGCTCTAAGCCACTACAGAGATCAAATGCCTAAATTCCCAGAGAGATCTGAGATAGTGTATATAAAGGTAAATTACAAATTTATATATTTTAAAGCATAATTATTTTTGATAGAAAAGTTATTTGCTCCAGGAGCATGAACCTTAATTTCTGCACTGGCAGAATTGTTATACAAGCCCCAAAACATAATAAAAAGAGAAAAAATTAAACACAATTAAACACAAAAATTAAACACAAGATGATTTCTGTTTGCCTAAGATTTTATATCAAAGATAAAAATGTTGATATTACTGTAATGCCAGGAAATATCTAAGATTTAAAGTTTCATAGATCTTTAAACATTAGAAAAATATATTATTTTCTTTATTATAAAGCAGTATGATCATATTATCAAATATTGAGTGGGAGCCCAAGAAGTTTCCTTCCTGAAATCAGTGTGACCACGTTGGTGGTGAAATTTTATTTTCAGTACTTCTTTCTTTTGCAAGTCAGAGTTTAAAAGCATAATTTTGGTCATAGTGATGTGCAATTTTATATTCTTTTTTATCTTAAAATCCCAACACAAACATTTTCCTCGTTGCTAAAAGTATGCATACAAATCATTTAATTGTTGAATTATGGTATTTGGAGTAACTATACCATACATAAAAGTATGTAATACCCTTGTCTCTACTTTTGGACATTTACATGTGTCAGTTTATTCTTTTTTATTATAAATGCCAGTATATTCTTCTCTTGTATATATAGCTATTGCAATATTTTGAATTATATTTTAATTTTTAGAGTTTTAGAAATAAATCAGTTCAAATGAGATGAAAAATATTTATTGGTTTTGGCACTGATTGCCAAATAGATATATAACATTTATTTTCAATGTCATTAGCAGAGTGACGGAGAATAAAAGGTCAGACAGTTAAGTTCATGAACTCATCCTACAAAAGGGCTACATACCTTATTGCTGAATATCACAACGGTCACCTTCAAAGTACTCCCCTTGGGAAGCTATGCAGTGATGCCAGCACCTAGTTCACCCTTTGAAGCAGTTTTAGAACTCTTTTTCTGGAATGGCAGTCAGAGCTGCAGTCGTTTTACTGCTGATGTCCTGAATGTTATCAACCTGTCTTCCTTTCAATATTTCCTTTCTCTTTGGGTAAAGAAAGAAGTCATTGGGGGCCAGATCAGGTGAGTAGGGAGGGTATTCCAACACATTTATTTGTTTACTGGCTAAAAACTCCCTCACGGACAGTGAGCTGGTGCATTGTCATGAAGCAAGAGCCATAAATTGTTGGCGAAAAGTTCAGGTCATCTAACTTTTTCAAGCAGCCTTTTCAGGACTTTCAAATAGTAAACTTGGTTAACTGTCCAATTGGTACAAATTCATAATGAATAATCCCTTTGATATCAAAAAATGGTTAGCAACGTCATGGCAACAAGTTCACAACCTTAATTGTCAAACCTCATATGTGATAGAGGCACATAGTAGGACTTGTATGTCATACAAAGGTACTTTGTAGATGATGAAGCCTTGGAATTTGTGTTAAATGGTGACATTTGCCTATTAGGATGCTTGCTCTGAATGAAGATGGGAAGTAGTCAAAGGCAGTCTATACTAGTGGCTGGGAGGCCACACAGGAGTGTTTCCCAATGGTTCATGGAAGATGTAACAAAGTTCTGAATTAAGTCACTGGTAATAAAGAGCAAAAGGAAACAATGTTTGTAAAATAACTGGAAAGTGCAAGCAACAAGAATGATGACTAATCAAAGGGAATATAAGGAAACTGTTTTGAGGCGAGAAAGTTTTAGAAATCCAAATTCAAGGTATAATTACTATTTGATTTTCTGATATTATCTATCTACTTCCTCAATCCCTATTTTTAACATGGCTGCTATTTTGTACACAAATTTTTCGTGATGAATTCTCATAATTATTAGGTTTTATGTCTTGACAATAGAAGTAAATCTTCAGTCATTACATAGTTGAACATTTTAGTTGTCTTTATACATAAATTACAGCATGACTGGGTATAGAATTACTAATTAAATACTTTTTTTCACCCTACAAAACTCTGAATTAGTATTAGGTTGGTGCAAAAGTAATTGCGGTTTTTGCAATTATTTTTAACCTTTTAAACTGCAAGTACTTTTGCACCAACTTAATAGTTTTATATCTTTTGGGTTTTAATGTTGGATAAAGCTCTGAGAAGAGCTTTATTTTATTTTGCCTTTTGGTGGTATTTTGGGCTGAATTGTGGCCCTTCCCACTCAAATTTATATATTGAAGACTTAATCTCTAATACCTAGAATATGGCTGTATTTGGAGATAGAGTCTTTAAAGAGGTAATTAAGTTAATTAGGGCTCATTGTGGTGAGCCTTAATCCAAAATGACCTGTGTCCTTATAAGAAGAAGAGATTAGACACAGACACATACAGAGGAAAGACCATATGAAGACACAGAGAGAAGATGGTTATCTACAAGCCCAGGAAAGAGGCCTCAGAAGAATCCAACCCTGCCAAAACGATGATCTTGGACTTCCAGCCTCTAGTACTGTGAGAAAATAAACATCTGTTTTTTAAGCCACCTAATCTATGATATTTTGTTATGGGAGCCCCAGCAAACTAATAAGGTAGGAATCTTAATTATTTTTTGTCGACAGCTCTGTAAAGGAATTTTATGTAATATTATTGCAAAAGTTCACAATATGTGATTAGTTGTCATTTATGAAACTATAGTATGGAATACTGCTTTTGCATAATGTTAATTGGTATTATTTGAAAGAAGGAATTGTATGGTCAAGTAATTTTGGAAAAACTACATTATAGCACAATCTCTTAAAAATGTTAATATGTTATTTGTTTTCCATCTTGAATGTCTAAAATGGGGTTCTAATGTCCTACTATTTCCTGCATTTTTTATTTGGAACAGTAATCCAACAAATGCATTTCAAGAATTAAAAAATGTTATTTTAATGTTTGTTGCGCAGAATGGGATCTTTCAATCTGTAGACTTGTATCTTTCTCCAGCTACAAAAGGTTAGTTTTCACCCTCCCCTTGTATCTTACGGCCAATTTAGATTGAAGGTTATTGTTCCTGTCCCAATTGGTCTCATCCCTTCTTCTAAAATACCAATTGTCCATTACTGCAATTTCATTCCTTTCTATTTCACATGTCTAATCTTCTCTCTTGTCTTTTCATCTATTTGTCTTTATGCTCTGCGCTCTGGAAGAGTTTTCCAGATTTCCTTAACCATTGATTTAATTTGAAGTAGTGTTGAGTTTGCTCATTTTATTCCTAAAGCTGATACATATTCAGATATTTTATTTGTAATTTCTTTACAATAGTTCCATGTTTCATCCTGCTCTCTTTTACATTTGCTGTTATTCATTCAGCATCCCTTTCACCTGAGACTATTTTGTTTTATTTAATACTTCATCTCCTCTTTCAGTTATTCGTATTCCTCCATTTAACAGTGAGCACAAGACTTGCTTTCCTTAAAACACTTCTGTTTGATGCAGTAAATCTTTCAAGGTTCTTTTTGCTTTGACTCTTGAGTAAACTTATTTTTCATATTAGTTTATGATGTGGCTTCATGGAGAGTGTGTGTGTGTGTGCTATTAGGTAAAAGTGTATTTGTGTGTGTGAGAATGCACATGTGTGTGTTTCTTATGCTCACTGATAATAGGATTATTCAGGTTAGCTGTTAGCCAATGGGGTGAGAGGACTTTTCTTAATTGCCTTCACCGCTTGCTCAGGTGCTGTCAGCATCTACTTTAAGTTGTTACATCAGAAGGATGTCTCTCTCCCCACCTGAATTTATGGTGTTCAGTTATTAATTATTTATTAACAATAACTAGTACTTACTGAGTGATTAGTATGTGCCAGGTAGTATTCGAAGTGCTTTAGGAGAATTCACTTATTTAAGCCAAAAAAAGAAAAACAAAAGAAAAACCGAAATCCATGGAGAGACTGCAGCACAGAAGTTGAGTTGCACAAGGCCATACATTATCAAGGAGCCAAGCCTGGGAACTTGGTCACACTATCTCTCTGGGATGTGCTATGGACTAAGGAGGGTTCTCTCTTCCACTGCTTCCTCGTCTGACCACACAGAATTATTTTAAACATGCATCAATTATTTACAAAAGTTGAATGTTCCTCCCCTTGCTTGGAGAAAATACAACTTCAGAGTTCACTGCATACAAATTTTTTCCTACCTTACAATCTCCTTACTGTAAAATTCCCACTATAAGAGGGAATGTTGCACTGGCCATGCCTTGCTGTGATTGGCTTGTTTGTGTTCTTGGAAAATAATCCTCAAATAGTTACAGAAAGAGATGTTTTGATGGGGATAGCAGTGTGTAACTGTCCTGCCCAGCTCAGGAAGTATCTTTGGCACAATAGAAATGGGCATGCAGAATCTTCTCTGTTAAGACATCAAGCTTGAGAAGCACACAGTGGGATTTGTTGGAATCGTCCCTCTCCATTCCTGCCTAGCCCTGGAAATCTGCCTTACGATTCCTTTACTCGTCCTGGAAATTCCTCCTGGAGTCATGCAGACTGTGAAGAACAGTTCTAGCTACTAGCACTACTGAAACTGTGCTGGTTATCATGCATTTGCACAAACACATAAAAGGGAAAATTTAACATTACGTCTTACATGAAGTGGGGAGCTAGTACGGTATTCTGACCAGGCAAACTGCAGTGGTGAGAGCCAGGGTCTAGTGTGAGCGAGAGCTCATTGAGGGCAAACGTCCACGACACAGACAAAGATGTTTCAAGATGAAAAAAAAACATCCAAACATAATAAAGTCCAGAGTTAGGATGGGAAACAAAATATTAACTCAAAAAGAAGGACCACTAGTGGCAGTCATATAAGGAAGAACCAGTGGAACTTAGAAGATCCACTGAGGTTACGACCTACAGAGGATGGGATTCCTGTATGGATGTCTTGGGCTGTTTTCATAGCTAGAAAGATATTAAGGCTAAATAATTTATTTTATTATTAATTATAATAATGACTAATCTATTAAGCCCACATTAATTTAAATAGCACCTCAAAAGCCTTCATTTAAGGTGCCCCAAACTCTTAACTCTAAGGTATCATGGAGAAGAGGAAGGTTCTGAACTAGAACTGTTTGTTTCTTTCAAATTTTCTATTTTGAGTTAATGGGCGAATGAACAGGGGAACGAGTAGACTGTGGAACCTTAGCAGAAATGAAATGGAACGGATTCTTCTGGACACATACAAGAGGAGGCGCAGGGCTCAGACTGGTGATGTCCTCCATCACTTTGAGTAATTGACTTCTGTCAAAGTGAGATGCTCACAGAGCCGAACAGGAGAGTGTTTTTTTCCTGAATTGTGTCCTCTTTGGCATGATGCTGATTAACATAATTCTTGCACCAATTTTGATCTCTCCACAGTAGGTGGATCCCCAGCTGCCACCAAAAGGGCCTACTAATCCACACAACTCTGACAGTAACAACCTGGATGTAGAGGGGAATAGGGGTCAGAACTACTGGAGCCATAAAAGGAGCATTATGGAAAAGCTATGCAGTGAGCTGTGTATGTTCTTTGTGGTAACAAAGTAGGTAAACGAGTTGTTTGTCAGTGGGGTGTATTCTGTCACATACATTTTAGTGTTCTGATCTTTCCACCAGGAATCTATGGGTGGTGAATAACAAATACATAAACGTGAAATTGGAAGGTCTAAACACAATGCTTTCAATACTTGGTTGATGAACATGGGGCCCCAGAAATAATGTAATTAGATTACTCTTGGATGTAAAAAGTACAGTCAATGAGTCACTGATAGAAGTTACCTGTGGCAAATGTCAGTGAGGAGAATGAAATGTGCCATCGTCATGTCAAAGATCAGCCACCACTGAGACAAGTTTGTGTTCATGGAAGGTGTTACAAAAAGAACAAAATCCAGAGCAATCATATTTTGAAAATACTAGAAACTCAAGAGAAGACACAAAAGGTTCTTGGATTTCTAGAACTGGTCCTTGATCTAAGTGTATGTCATACATGGGTGGTGGTGCAGTACAGTGGGTGCTCCCAAATGAAGCCCATGAAATTGCCCCTGGCCTGGCTCTGACATCATGAATGTGAGGGATGCTCCCCAGGCTTGTCTACTCTTCCCGTACCCCCACATGTACTGATCCGTGCCTCAGGAACTCTTAAACTGCTCCTGTGATTAGACATTTGTTTGTAATTTTTTCAGAACTTTTTAGGCAGCTACAGGTTGAAATAAATGGCTGAGAATTTTCTGATTGTGGCTTATCCTTAGGTAAGACCAAGCATGCTGCCTTGTTGCACTCTGGCTTTCGGTAGAAGCAACCACGTTGCGGTTTGGGTGATTTCCTTTTGAAGTTGGAGCTCAAAGTGCCCTGAGCCCAAGCCCACTTACAGGTGTGTTTCACTCTAGTGAGTACAATTATTTTTCAAGCTGAGTGATTTCAGCCTTATTTAGAGTCTTGACATTTACTTTATGGTTGAAATTGCTACTTGTTTCACCAAAATGCATTTTTCACTCCTTATTTTGCTGTAAAACTAGACTATGTTTTATGCTTCCTGGTCAATGAGGGATGGCCAAATGATGGAGTTTGAACCAAAGGAATGTGAGCAGAAGTGATGTGTGTCACTTTCAGGCTAGACCCCAGAAGACCTGTTTACATGAATTTTTCTATGGTTTTCTGGAAACGTCTGCAGCGACATTTAAAACCACATGCTGCAGATAGCAGAGACACCATCAGCCTAAATCCCTGCATGGAAAATTTGGGAAGATCCATTGCCTCCTTCCTCTACTTGTCGACCTGCATAGACAGTAGAATGTTATGTAAGCAAGTAATGAGTTTCTGTTGCATTGAACCATTGCACATTGGGTCTGTTAATTACTGCAGCATAAGCTGCACTGAAGCACCTTTAAATGATGTGCTCAGTTTTTCTAACCTACATACTGTTTTTATCTTACAGGTAGATTGTTATATTAAATGAGAACATAGATGCATGGTGGTTGGCATGCAATAAGTGCTCAAAGACTGATAGTTACCCTGAATAGCATGTTCCGAGGTTAAAAGGAATTCTTGATATTCTTAATTCACTTGGATAATTAGCTGCAAAATGAAAATGTTTTAGTTACTTGGGGGTATCAACAGGCTTCTAAACTAAAAAAATTAAACATTCAGAATTTATCCAAATGGCTAGTATCCAGGAAACTTTTCTTTGGTACATGTAGTTGCAATTTGCTATCCATGTTTTCTCCCATAGAACTTCTGTAAGTTTTTTTTTTTTAATTAAAGTTTATTGGGGTGACAATGGTTAGTAAAGTTACATAGGTTTTAGATGTACAATTCTCTAATACATCATCTATACATCACATTGTGTGTTCACCACAGAGTCAGTTCTCCCTCCATCACCATATATTTGACCCCATTTACCTTCATCTACCACCCCCCCTTACCCTTTGGTAACTACTAAACTATTGTTTATGTCTATTAGTTTTTGTTTCTTTGTTTGTTTGTCTTGTTCCTTTGTTGTTTTCAGCTTTATATACCATATATCAGTGACATCATATGGTTCTCGACTTTTTCTGTCTGACTTATTTCACTTAGCATGATAATCTCAAGATCCATCCATGTTGTCATAAATGGCACTATTTCATCTTTTGGCAGAACTTCTATAACTATTTTTATTACCTGTGGTAGGCAGCTCTAGGTTGGCCCTCGATGACCTCACCTCCTTGAATTCTCATCTATGTGCGATCACTCTCTCCTTGAGTGTGAGCTGCCTCTAGTGGTTTGCTTCTAACCAAAAAAAATGCAACAAAAGTGATGGGACATCACTTCTGTGATCAGGTTCCAAAATCTGCGACTTCCATTTCACTGGCACATTCTCTTTATTGCCTTAGTTGGCTTCACACTCAGAAGGAGCAGGCTGTTATGTGGGAGAGGCCCACAAGGGAAGGGATGAGGGCGTGCTCTGAGCAGCAGCCAGTGAGGGACTGAGGCCCTCAGTCCAACCATGTCCGAGGCACTGAATTCTACCAACACAGGCTGAGTGAACTTGGAAGTGGATCCTTCTGCAATTGAGGGCTCAGATGCAGACCCGGATTGATACCGTGGTTGTGGCCTGTGAGAGAGTGTAAGAGGATCCAGTTAAGCTGTAGCCAGATTCCTGATCCCCAGAAACTGTGACATAATAAATGTGTACCGTAGTGCCCCATCCATGGGGGATACGTCCCAAGACTCCCAGTGATGCCTAAAACCACAAGTAGTAGAGAACTCTGTATGTGCTATGTATTTCCTATACATGCATGCACATCTATGATAAAGTTTAATTTATAAATTAGGCACAGTAAGAGATTAACAACAATAACTAATAGTAAAATACAACAATTATATTAATAACAATATACTAAAAGTTATGTGAATGTGGTCCCTCTTTCTCTCTCTCCAATAATTTGTATATTTTTCAGTCCAAAGCTAATCCCAAATCTGTGTGACCATCCGCACTTTCGTAAATGGCTTGGTGTCACTCAAATCAGGGGAACCCTTGCAGATGTCCTTGTACGGGCTCAATGTTTTGTGGCACAACACGTTACCACCAATCGGAACATGTTTTCTGTTCATGTCTCCACCCACAAATGTATGCCTTTTCCAGATTAACTAAGCACCTATCATTCACTGTGGTGGTAGCTTTGGCAGTTTGAGATGAGACAGCAAAATTAGCATGGATGTCTTTTTCCTTTACAATTTCGTGTATGGAAGATCTGTTCTTACCAGAGATCTTAGAACATCAGCATGATATTTATCTTTCTTTATGAAGTTGGGAACTTTCACCTTTTTCACTAAAAGAAGCACTTTATGGCTTCTCTATGGTATATCTGAATTGCTTTGGAGCCATCATTAAGTAAAATAAGGGTGATGTGAACACAAGCATGGCCAAACCGTGACATCGATCTAAATGCCCACATGGCTACCAAGGGACTAACAGCAGGTGGCAGCATACACAGTGTGGACTCACTGAACAAAGGGATGATTGACATCCCTAAGGATGGGGTGGGCCAGTGCGAGATGTCATCACGCTGCTCAGAATGGCGCACAATTTAAAACTTATGAATTGTTTATTTCTGCAGTTTTCCATTTAATCTTTTCAGACCATAGTTGACCATGGGTAACTGAAACCACAGAAAGCGAAACTGGGGATCAGTGTGGACCAGGGCATTGAAGTTGCTAAATTTGCGGATAATTTCTTATGCAGCAGTGTATAATAGATCCACATGAGGTGTTAACACCCTGGCTTGTCCCTCAGATACTTTTCTTTAATGCTCACAGTTGAAATGATCACATCTCTGTTTTTGTTTTTGTTTGCTGTTTGGTATTCCTTAATAGATTGTATACATCTTGAAGGGACTGATACTATCCATTTTCTTTGTGTCTTTTGTGGTTATGGACCAACGTGGTATAGGTGTTCAATGAATAACATAAATGTGAAAAAGTACTCTATCTACTAATTTGGAAATTTACATTTACAACTGGTTTAGAATACTACAAATTTTCATTTCCAATGAAAACTACTTTCTTTTGCACAAATTACAGATGAAATATTTTCCTTTTGCAATTAAAATTAAATCTATTTTCAAGTATGTCATGTACAATTAAGCTTCTAGGATCATTATATATTTGTACAGTTTTACTAAATTTATCTTTAGAATATTTTTCTAGAAAAATAATTTATTCATACAACTTTTTTCTTAGAGTCAGCAGAGAATTAATTTAAACTACATGATACAGATTTACTAACTAAATCCAATTTCTATTTTTCATAGTTGCAATATAAGAAGCTTTAAAACATAGATACAAATTTTATCAAAGCATATAAAAATATTTAAGGATCTAGCAATTGAGTATCATCAATATAAACTAAAAGAGAAACCCTAAAAAACTATGGTTTATATCTAGATGTAACAAAAAGTAACAAATAAAAGAATGCATGTGAATATATGTGTTTATGTATATATGTATACATTTATAGGGTTAGAACAATTTAAATGTAGCTTCTAAATAATAAAGGGATTAAAAATATATTTGCTTTGCCTTTTATGTTGTTTTTTTGAAACATGTTTAAAATCAGTCATTTTGGTATTCACTTTTGTCAAATTATAATCTTTATCACTTAATAATAGAGGATCAGAAGCATTTTAAACACATTAAAATGATGACATTTCGATAGAATTCAGTTGAGCAATAATTTTATCAAATAATGTATTTCTTTTAAAAATACTACTGAAGAAAATATCACACACAAATAGGACAGATTAGAAAGAAAAATGTCATCTTAAATCATCTGTCCCACCTTACAGGTAACTTTGTATAATTCTATGCTTACATCATATGTCGATCTATACTTGGAACACACAAAACATGGAAAAGCTAAATTTATCAATATATTATGAAAATTATTTTATGACAGATATTCATACTATTTCCATAGACAGAAACAGTCTGTATAAATGATGTATTAGTGCTAACGCAAGGAATTTATATAGAAGTTATACTACCAAATGAACAAGAATCTCTTCATATTAATTCTCCTGGGAAAACTTATTTGTAGATATGTTAGCATATTCCAGCTTAGTTGTGTGTATGTCTCACAGTTATGTTGTTACTGTTCAGAACAATTTTGGAATACCAGTTTCGATGTGAAGTAAGAGTCGTTCAATAAGTTCTAGAAGATCATTAATCTTTTCTGGGAGAAACCACACCTACCCATCATTAATAAAATTCTGCCGGCATTAAGGCTCTTAACATGGAAGTACCATAGGTTCTAAAGGCAGAAGATGAGTTGAAATACCGTTTTGAACAATGGTGTGATTGTTGAAGTAAAGTGTACAGCCTTCCAAAACATTGTTTCGAGGAAGATAGAATTGCTTTTTTGATTGTACAAATATTGATGTGTTTACTTAATACATTCTGGCAATATTTTCCCACTACTGCTTGCTCGTGTAACACTATATGATGAACTGTGTAGGCATGAATATGTTTATTTGGTTATTCTACAGATCAGTTCTATCATACTTCTCTAATACTTATCTGAATACTAAATTTGAATCTTAATAATAAATCATTAGCACAAATTAGAATATAAAACATTAAAAAAATGAAATGTTGCTTAAAATTATTCCTACAGCTAAAGAAACAGAAAGTGATCTTTAAACAAAGTCGTTAAAAGGCAATAAAGAAAAGAGGAAATTAATACATTTTTATTTCATATTAGAGATGAGAAGACTAAGACCTAGAGGAGTGAGATGATTTGCACAGAGAAAATAAATCTTCCAAATGTATAGGACACTGGCAGACGTGACTTCGTGGGCTGCACGAAGAGAATCCAAGTCTTGCAAGTTTTTATTAGATGACATAGAAAGGCAGAAATGAGTTGTAACATTTTGAGGCTTATATATACTAAGATATCCTAGGATATCGACTTTTTGAGTGTTTCAGTGTTTAGAATGCTGTAATATATTTAACAGATAGAAGAACTAGTACAAAATCAAAGATGCCAAATACTGACTTTTCACATTTTAATAGCTACAACCCTTATTTTGCAAGCATCAATCATTTTAAACCTGGAGAATCTGAGCTGACAGCTTTGTCACCAGGCTTTCTAAAATAAGCAGTATGATAGTCTTTCTTTTAATGAAATTCTAAGTATCTAACTTTTCCAGTTCCCAATGACATTTGGAAACTCTTCTAAAATAAGTAAATATGAATAGGTATTATTTATGTAACAGAGATTCTGAAAATATTTTAATTTAATTACCTCTTGGATTGCCTTAATCATTTATTCTTTTCTTTCCTTTTGCTGTAAACCACTTTAATTGACTTGGGAACAAAACCAATAACTGAAATCTTATTAGTAAACATAAATAAGCAATTGCTCTAAATGAGGACCCACAGGATAGTATCCAGTGAGGGTAATAATAACAATATTGGTTCCTGTGCATTTGGGCCCTTGCAGCAAAAATGAACCAATAATAAATTATATGGGAAGTAGGGTAGAAAGTATTGTTCTAGATCGAGGTCGTTCCCTGTATTTCCTTTTCTGTTGTTTTGTTGTTGTTGTTGTTGTTGTTGTTGTTTTTTGTTTTTTGTTTTTGTTTTTTTTTCCCTGCATGTCTTTTCCATTTTCTTCTATATGGGCAATTTACATGTTCCAGAAGTACAATCAAAAGACACAATTCAGATAGCAAGGACACTATCATTGCTATACACATTTTTCAGTGGGATCCCTGGACAGCCAGCTGCCTCCCAGGTTCTTTCCTCTGTCAGTAATGCTTTCAACAATATAAGAGGTTGTTTGTATCTTAGTGATCAGGAGAACAGACCCTAGAGCTAGCTGCCCTGAGTATGGTTCTAACTTTAGTAGGCGTGTTAAACCTTAGGCAAGTTCAAAACCTCTCTGTGTCTCAGTCTCCTTATGTATAAAATGATCTTAATAATAATAAAAATAATCCTGCATCATAGGATTATTATTGTGAGGATGAGTTACTGTACCTTAACCACTTAAGATGATACCTGCGGTAGCATAAGCACCTAAAAATGCTAGCCAATGTTATTGTTGTTAACATTTTTTTACACACACATTCTGAAAGTGTTTGAAACTTACTTCTATTAGTTTGGTGCCTCTCTTTATTTCTGACTATCTCTTTCATATCTTTTCTTTAAATTAATACTTACACTCCCCCCACCTTCACCCCTCCACTGCAGCATGGTTTCCACTATGACATCACACTGAGATTTTTCCCCTGACATGTAACCTACTGGGATTCAGCTAACGAACTTCAACTTGCTTCTTCAAGGTGGTTTCTTTTTCTATCTGGGGCATTGCACAGTGCTCCAGGAGCACAGCATTTTGAGAAACTAGATCTTAAAGCTGAGCTACAACTGCCAATATGTTGAACTATTGTCTCTATCTTTAAGATGTTCACACAAATAGTTTAGTGGGACAAGTGCCCAAATGCCCGATTTCCCATTTTGAACAAGCTGAGGCCTTTAAAACAGAAAACAAGTACAAGGTATATGTAAGCAAAATCCCAGTCTGCTGACAACTCCTTCAATAAGTCACTTTTGGATCTTATATTTCTATCAATGGATATATTAGATACAATTATCAGATCATTTTTCCCCGTGGAAAATAGATTGAAGTTTCTCTCTATGTACATGGCAAGGTACATGTCTCCTAGTCCATTATTTCCAATTCTTGTGCCAACGCCACTCCTTATTTTAGAACTTTGAATTTCATCCCAGCTCCCACCCCGCAGGTTTGACTACTTGCTTAGTTTCCTCTTTGTGAAGGGCAGATAGTAACTGGCCTCCCTCATCGGAGTGCTGTCAGAGTTAAATGCAGTCGCGTACAAAAAGCCTCTGACACACTCGTAGCCAATAGGACTCCTCGGACTGTTACTTCGGAAGGTGAAGATCTCGATGTGACAAAAACAGTTTGGAATGAAGGTATGAAAATTCACATTTTAAACAGTCACAAGCTGTTGAATTTGTAGGGAATTTCCCTAATTCCAGTTTAGAATGGTCAGATTATTACAGGAAACCCAATAGATACCTAGATAACAGTATTTGCATTCAAGTTTTATTTCAACAATACTTAAATTTGTTCAGTTTGACTGTGGAGCTTTGACCCTTGAAAAATATTTTTACTGACATGTGAAAAGGAGGTGTTCTTCTGAGCTCTATAAATTTATCTTATTATTACAACCCCTGGCTTCTCTGTCATCCATACACACAATGGCACGTACACCCGTACATCGAAGGAGCTGTGCTGTGTGTTCCATACTGCCACCAGCCGCAATGACAAATCTTGTAACTGCAGAATTTACAGTAGATTTTTTCCTTGTCTTTGCCAACATAAATAATTTTCTCTTACTAACAATTGAAGATTATCACAACACACATTTTGAAGAGTCCTTGTTCTAATTCCTATATAATTCCTTGGTGTAACAATTGTATTTCCTTTAAAACAAATCCTTTCTGGAAAACTCTCTGAAGACTGGAGTTCTGGCAATTATTAGATCACAGTTACACTTTGTCAGCACTAAATGTCTCACAACCTTGCTGGAAGAGAGGAAGACCCTAAGATTACAATATATTTCAACAAGAAGGTGCTAACTTTGCATTATTTTCCATTCTTCTTCCTCCCTTTGTCAAGAAGATGGATCCATGCTGTGCTATTCTCTGTTCTGGTTGCCACCTTTGTCATGAGAATGAGACACCAGAATCAGTATGTTTCCTGTGAGATATAATAGCATGCTTTCCCACTCTCACCTCTCAGGATGTTGTATTTAGTTAGGTTAGAGCCTCTGAATCCCTTAGGGCATCAGCACAACAGTCACCATTCACACAGGGTGTCTTTTTTGCTGGTATTTATTGTAAAAGGATTTGATGTCTTGGTCAGTTTTGCAATCTTTCTCTATCTCACATGCCTTAAAAAAACAAAAAACAAAAAAACCCTTGTTTTTATCATTATCAGGTCAATCAAATGTATGTTGCATTTTGTGGTATGGAGAAACATACACATAGTTTAATTATTTTAAAAATACCTGTCACATACAAATATTTTAATATCTCGATTACACACAGGAATATAGAACAAGTAGCTGCTATGCTTTTGGGAGTAGATGTGGTGAGACGGGCACTTAAAAGGGGTCCATGCCCTTGAAGATGCATTTATTTTGTATTGTGAAAATGTCTACCTTTTAATTTTCATTCGCCTGAGGGCATATTTTCAAATTACTGTTAAATTTGCCTTTCATCCAGACTAAGGTATAAATACTAGATTGTATTTTTATATGCTGCTTCTGTTCTTCCATGTAAACTGAAACCTGCAGATACATATCCAAGTAACCACTTCTTTTCACAAATGTTAGGATATATGGAGCAAACATAATAAACATGCCTACACAGTTGCATTTCACAATATAGACAGAATTTCTTGCCCACGCAGGGCAAGAGAAGAGAACATGGTAGGAATGATAAGTCTTCTTGAATCTGAAAAGTCTACACACAAGAAAGCAAATAACTATATGAATCTAGTCAATGATACAACTTCCTACATGATGTATGTTAGAAATATTTTTTGAGAAAATTTAGTCTTGAGTTTTAGCCTCTTTTTTTTTCCAGAAGAAATTGACCTAACATTGAATTATACGTGATCTTTTTCTCAGATTAAAAACAATATGATTATTGGAAGTTTGGGCCAGATTACTAAGAAAACCAGAAACCACACTAAGTTCTTCGACAGAAAAGATTTAATACAGGTGATTGATAATCTAACTCTGACTGACGAGGAAGAAACTTGCCCCTCACTGGTAGTGAAGGACCACTCGAGTCTTGGCCACATCCTCCACTTGGCCCCTAGACTAGGCTGTCTCCCCTGTAGCATTTGTTGTATTGTCGGCCACCTGTCAGCGTGATCGTCGTGGTGACATCCATGGCAGCTTCACTGGCTCACTGTCAACTCAGAAAGTACTGTAACCTTCTCCTCCAGATTAGTCAGAGATGTGATTCGCTTCATACCGTAAGATGCCGAGAAGCTTAGGGGCACTATACTGGGGCCCTTCTTCTGCATAACCATGGTGGGTGCAATGCTTTTCATTGTGCATCTCCCAATGGATGTGGAGCCATTTTGTGAAGCGATCTCCATTCACATTCCTGAATACAGTCATGGAACAAGTTTCTCACTGCCATTTCAAGCCCCCTCAATCAGCCTAACTCACCTCCTGCCTCTGGGCTTTATATAGATGGGGAGATCAGGATACAAATTCTACTAGCAGCTTTACTTATCCGCCTTCTTCCTTGTCATTGAAACTCCTCAAGACTGAGGGGCAGGCTTCAGTCATGCTCTGGACCTACTCTATGCCAAGCTCTATGGCAAAGCTCACCAGGTCTACAGATCAACGTATTCAGTGTTTGCAAGTCATTATTTAGAAAGAGTATTCGTAGATAAAGCTTTGTTATAGATATTATTGTCTCACTTTAAAAAATAAAAATATCCTACCGTGAATACCAGAAACTTTATATTTCTCTAAACTTTCTGTTTAAATATCCTAATTCCTATCTCCCAACCCATAATAAATGGAAGTTTTGTTGTAAATAAAATAAATGTTATGTATAAGAAAATGGAAAGAAATAAAGCACATTGTTATGTTTCCTATTTCAAATAAACAAGCTTGGTTAAGAGAAGTGGCAGATGAATAGGTCAGGAGGCTAAAGTAAAAGAACGTTCAGCACCATCATCTGTACACTTCTATTGGGCTCTAAAGTTACCCTAGAGAAGTGGGGGTAGGCAGGTTCTGATTTTGTTGCCTTATGGCCTGATGTGATAGAGGTCTGAGACACAGTGTGTGCTTGTGCCTCTTGAAAATGCAGGTCTGTGGCAGAAATTGCAGGCTGGTGAGGTGAGCAGTCATTGTCACATTGGATGTTGTTTTTGAAGGGCGGTTCTATAACTCAGTGGAGACAGCTGATCCTTCTGTCCAGCGATATCAGGGTGAGAGCCCTTTCACAACAGTTCTGCTAAGAGCCAGTATTTAGTTTGGTTGAGAGGTCTTTATACCTCAGGAGGCCTGAGGATCCATGGCTACTAGGTCTTGCAGCTTGAGGTCACAGCTTCCTAAAATGTGGTCAGCTGGCTTTCCCTGGAGCATATGTGGTTAGAGCTGGTTCTGGAGACCAGCTTCATAGCACTGCCCAGCTTTCAGCAAAGCCACCAGCAATAGTGCCCCAAAGCTCCTCAAAGCATAACTACCTTGCTACTTCTTTCCCCAGGACAGTGGGGTTTGCTTCATTGTCCAAGGGAAACTACTCAAAGTTATTCTTCCAAGAACAGGAAAGACCATCTAAAGGTAATTTGGTTTTTACATCACATAGCTAGAGAAGACTTAGATCAACTTTTGTCAGAATAAAGAAGAGTACCTTCCTTCATAAAAACTATGCATTTGAACTGTATGAATATCATGGTTATTGGATAAGTATCTATACCCCAATAGCTGTAAATGCCACTAAGGCAGGCACCTTATCTGTTTTCATTGTGCCCCAGTGCCCAACACAGAACCTGACACAGAAATGGGCTAATAAATATTTGTGGAATTAACAAATGAATAAACATAATTCAGGATGATGTTTTCCCTTTGCTATACTATAAAGTATTTGCTTACATTTCTAGCTAAAGAAGAGAGGAAAACAGCACCAATTTAATCCCTGATGTAGTACACCTCAGGCTGAGATATCTTCCTAAAAATAGATAGCTATTACGGACTCAGATTGATTCAACCTATAAGCAAATATTTCAAGAAATAACATGACTTAAGCCTACTTTTAAAATCAAACAGATTTATCAGTATTTATTACAGTTTATCAAATTGTGTTCTGCAAAACATCAGTCTTCTAGAATTTTGCTACATAATCTGTGGAAAACTTAATCTAAAGTTAAACAAGTTTAGAACGAATGGGACAAACAGGTTTCTTTTTCTTGTTTTCTTTTTTAATTGGGCAATATTGGGGAACAGCATGTTTTTCCAGGGTCCATCGGCTCCAAGTCATGGTCCTTCAATCTAGTTGTGGAGGGTGCAGCTCAACTCAAAGTCCAGTGGCCATTTTCACAGCCAGCCATCCCATGTGGGAATTGAACCGGCAACCTTGTTGTTGAGAGCTCGCACTATAACCAGCTGAGCAATCCGGCCTCCCCTCCAGAAGCTCAGGCAGCTCATTGTCTTCACTGTAGTTGTGGAGGGCGCAACTCACTGGCCCATGTGGGGATTGAACCAGTAGCCCTGCTGTTCAGAGCTCATGCTCCAACCAACTGAGCCATCCTCACAGACAAGTTTCTTTATTGAAGTACTTTTCATAGCTGCTGAGGGAGCAATATACTCTGGAATATAGAATGCTGGTATCTCAAAGTTATTTGTCCAGGGATTTTTATTTTTATAGTATCTTCCCCAATACTCCATGTTGATAGTATTAGATTAGAAACATTTTAAAATTTTAAAACTAAACTCCCCAAAATAGTGTAAAGCAATTGATTATGATGATATGGTAGCAATTTGTACATTTTTAAGGATTCCACAACATTAAGACCTATTCTCAATCAAATTATGAACCAGAGAGTAATTATGTTTTATTCATCCTTGTTGCAAACATCCTAGCACTTTCCAGTTCTTGGCATATAGCAAGTGTTTAATAAATATTTGTTTAATAAAGAAGGCAATGAGAGCTGTATCAAATGAAAGTGTTTGCTATATTGAATGCAATAATTATACTGAATTAGTAATATCTTTTGACAGTCTGAGACTACTAGCTCATGCAAATGGAAATATGTGTTGTTAAAAGTTAAATAACAATTTTCAAATCAGGAAGAAAAACATATATACAGATTTTTTTTCTACAAAAAAAGGAATGAGGAAATAGACTAAATATATTATGCCAGTATGTACTGACACAAATCAATTTTTAAACATCAGTGTATAAAAGAAGTGATAACAAAATTCTGATTAAGAAATAGAATAGGTCTCTCTGAAGATTCTACACTGTCTTGATTTACGTAACCCACCTTCTTGTTATGAGTAGTATCTTTTCCTGTGAATAATTTGGTAGGTTTGGCTTCCTAGTTTCTGTTCAGCTCTGTGGAGTTTACCGTGGTGACTGGCAAAATTTCAGAGATTAAGCTGTTATGTTCCTTAGATTAGACCCAGGAACCACCCATAACTGGTTAGGAAAATATACCTGCGTAATGCTGGGCCAGATCATAGCAATGACGATAACATCTCAATAATCAATATCTAAAGTGGAGTCCAAAAAGGATTATAACAAGAGGTTATAGTTAGATTATTTTTATGAGATTTGTCCTCAGAAATTTGGGAATATAGCTAAACATCTCTCGTTTGACTTAATTAGCAGCAACACGTTCCTAACCACAGGTGGTGTAATATTTATTAGAAAGGTCATTCAAAAGCTACTGTTTTTTGTTTGTTTGTTTGTTTTTCATTTTAGGGATTGTAATAAATAAAGGAGATCACATCATAAGTACCCTATTTTACCTAATGAGTTGCTGAGGACAAAGGTGACTATATGTAAATGCTGTAAGTTGTAAACAAATGAAATAACCTTTTCCTATTCATCTAGACAATGATCAAAATACTATATTTTTAAGCTATACATTACTTTCTGGAGGAAAAGGGTTATTTACTTGACCTTTACCTTTCTTTTAGCCTGAAGGACATATGAGGATTTGACCCTTGTGTGAATTGTCCTTGAAATGCACACGGGGAATATGTTAGTGTCTGCCAAATTCCAAAAAAAAAAAAAAGAAATAAGAGTGAGTCCCACTGAGGTTGATATACAATGACTGATGCACCTATACTTGGAGTATCATTTATTGAGTAACCTGTAAAGCAAGAGTAACCAGGGGCCGGTCCGGTGGCTCAGGCAGTTAGAGCTCCATGCTCCTAACTCCGAAGTCTGCTGGGGTTCGATTCCCACATGGGCCAGTGGGCTCTCAACCACAAGGTTGCCAGTTCGATTCCTCGAGTCCCGCAAGGGATGGTGGGCTCTGCCCCGCCTCGTGCAACTAAGATTGAACACAGCATCTTGAGCTGAGCTGCCACTGAGCTCCTGGATGATTCAGTTGGTTGGAGTGCGTCCTCTCAACCACAAGGTTGCTGGTTCGACTCCTGCAAGGAATGGTGGGCTGTGCCCCCTGCAACTAGCAACAGCAACTGGACCTGGAGCTGAGCTGCGCCTTCCACAACTAAGACTGAAAGGACAACAACTTGAAGCTGAACGGCACCCTCCACAACTAAGATTGAAAGGACAACAACTTGACTTGGAAAAAAGTCCTGGAAGTACACACTGTTCCCCTATAAAGTCCTGTTCCCCTTCCCCAATAAAATCTTTAAAAAAAAAAAAAAAAAAAAAAGAGTAACCAGTAATTGATAATTAATCAGCTGCAGCAGAGATGGGACTTAGTTCCTGACCTCTGAAAGGATTAGAATTTAGCAAGGTCGACAAGTGGGTGGACCCTGCAGTTGAAGGCTTCTGTGAGCCAAGGCGGACATTGCCCACTAGACGTCATCTCCTGTGATCTCGTCCATCCCAACTTGGAGGAATTGGGACATTCAGTGGTCAAGGCAGGACATCCTGAGCCTCTGCTCGGAGTTTCCTGTGCATGTTGGGCTGTCTATCATGCGTGCTTTCTTAAAGGCTCTGTAAAGCCTATTCTTAGAGGTGGAGTGAGGCCTATTTTGTCTCATGAGTTTGAGGGGCAATTCAAACCCAAGACCATTGCTGTTAGTCAAGCATAGTGGGAGTTGTAGAAAAGATCTTAAAATATGGAAAAGATCTTAAATACATTTATTTAAAGCTTTCTATTTAAAGATTGTGCTACAGTTCTAATATTCTAAGATTTGATGAAAGAAAGGGTGACATTCATGTACTAGTTTCCTAGCGCTGCTGTAACAAATTGCCACATACTGGGTAGTTTCAAACAACAAAAATTTATTGTCTGCCAGTTCTAGAGGTTGGAAGTCTGAGATAAGGATGTCAGCCAGGCCATGCTCTCTCCAGAAGGCTCTCAGGGAGTTGCCTTCCTACCTTCTTCCTCAGTTGCTGTGGTGATGGGCAATCCTTAACATTCTTTGGCTTGTAGACGCATCCCTCTAATCTCTGTCTCCTTCTTTACATGTCATTCTCCTCTGTGCGTGTGTGTGTGTAAAAGAAGGTATTAGGCTTTCAATTTTTGACATGCTAGTTTTTAGATGAATATTAGGAATCCAAATAGAGATATTAAATAAGGAGTTGGATACATAAATCTGGATTTCAAGAGAAAGATGAGAGCTAGCGGTATAAAGTTTTAAGCCATAGTAAAATTAAATCATATACAGTGTTTCCCCGAAAATAAGACCTAACCAAACAATCAGCTCTAATGCATTTTTTGGAGCAAAAATTAATATATGATGCAGTATTATATTATATTATTATATTATATTGTATTAAAAACCGGTGTTATAGTAAAATAAGGCCAGGTCTTATATTAATTTTTGCTCCAAAGATGCATTAGAGGTGATTGTCCAGCTAGGTCTAATTTTTGAGGAAACAGGGTATAAAGCCATCAAACTGGATGAAAACAATTTCCCTAATAGATCTTTTGACAAGTTCTACAGTGTTTGCAAAGTTACATCAAGTATGGTTACCACAAAATCAAAGGCATTTCTCTTAAACTTGAGATAATGTTTTCTCAATAAATAGGCCTTTATGCTCTGGAGCTATTTACTAAAGTTGATTGCAGGAGGTCCTATATTTTATAGGAGGTATTAAAACAGACTAGCCAGTTGACTTTGGATGATTTGCTCATAGCAGGTTAAGAATGGTTTGAACTAGCTGACTTACTGAGCCCTATTCCACCTCTATTATACTAGTTACTAACTTCTAATTTGAATTTGATTTCTTTTTCCTCTCCTATATTGTCAGGACATTTGCCAACACAAAGTAGGCTGTCAGATTCCTTTCCCATCTGTATAGGACAATCATTTTCAGACAGAGATACGACGTTGAAAAGTATGACTCTTTGTTCCATACTAACATGTTCAGTATAATTCAAAAATAGTCTTCTTACTATTTATTTGCACTGCTTGTCCACCTTATTTTCAATGCTGAAATTATTGTCTGACCTTCTTTTTCATTAAGCACAGTTGAAAGTCATTTGTGTTTTCTTCATCAAGGCCAAATTCTCAGTGACCTTATTCATGAACTAGCTCTTGATAACTAAAGAGTGTAAGTGCTAACCCAATTCCCCTAGTTCAGTGTATTTTCTTAGTAGTACAAAAATTTTTAAAGACAGTGTTTACTATTATTTTTTCTTAACTGAAAACACTAAATGGGGATATCTTCAATTTTGATTTTAGATAAAGAAAGTCAGCATACTCTTGGTAGGTTAATCACACTGAAAAAGAATTTAAAATATAAGAATCTATACAGTATTGATCATCTGTAATAATGGGTCTGTCCTTAAATTTTACTTTTTGCCTTCACCTATGCTTAATAAAATACCTGAAACAAACAAAAAAGTCTAGTTGCAAGTGGAATACAGAAATACTCAACAAAATCTGATCATCTGTTCCTGAACTGTATTGATGTTTAGGATAACATTGCCTATCAAATTTATATTCAAATAGGAAAAACTCATCACATTAAAGAATTATTTATATATTTATATAATCCTTCCTTCAGGCAAGACTCCAGCCTTTCTTTACAGATAGATCTAGCAATAGAACATAAACAAACATAAGGAAAGGAATTGAAGCAGCACATAGGAACTGGTACTATATATCATTTTTCCTTACTTCTTTGAAAAATCTACATACTGTATCTTCAAGAATCTTCTTGGAACCTAATAATTCAGAATAATTATGAAAAAAACAAAGTAATGATAAAATAACAATGTAATAGTAGTAAAATAACCACATCAAATTTTTAAAATTTATTTATTTAATTTTATTTTTTACCTCAAAGATTTTAAACATGAAAGAATTCTAAACATCCTTGGGTTGTTTTCTATGTATAGAGTTTGATAATCATCAAAACACCATTAAAATTTTGTCAGAAAGACAATATTACTGTGGCTACATATAAGATTTCTTTTTCTTGTTCTATTAAGTGACATGATCCCCATTACTTCAGAGTGTCTATTATTAATAGTCTTTCTTGTCAATTATTGAGATAAAAGGCACACTTCAACAGAGGTCTCCTCTAAGAAAGTAAGATGGATCATGGAAAAATTGTTTTAAAAAAGAGGAGTATGAGAAGATAGAAAGTGGGTGGATCATAATGACTGGAAACAAGAAAAAAGTAAAGGAATAGAAAGGCTAAAAAAATCTTGAAGTTGACATTAAAGTCATGTGGCTCTTGACTTTTTCT
The DNA here is from genome assembly GCF_004115265.2 of Rhinolophus ferrumequinum. Classification (NCBI taxonomy): domain Eukaryota; kingdom Metazoa; phylum Chordata; class Mammalia; order Chiroptera; family Rhinolophidae; genus Rhinolophus; species Rhinolophus ferrumequinum. The sequence continues at coordinate 27,317,879 of NC_046309.1, forward strand.
GTCTGATTTATTTCGCTTAGCATGATAATCTCAAGATCCATCCATGTTATCGCAAATGGCAGTATTTCATTTTTTCTTATGGCCGAATAATATTCACATCTTCTTTATCTAGTCATCTTTTGAAAGATACTTTGGTTGTTTCCATGTCTTGGCCATCATGAGTCACTTATATGTGGGATATAAAACTGAAAGCAACAAATGAACAAGACAAACAAACAAACAAAAAACTCATAGACACAGACAATAGTTTAGTGGTTACCAGAGGGAAGGGAGGAAGGGGTGGTAGATGAGGGTAAAGGGGATCAAATATATGGTTATTTGAAGGAGAACTGACTCTGGGTAGTGAGCACACAATGTGATATACAGATGATGTATTATAAAAATGCACACTTGAAACCTGCATAATTTTACTAACAAATGTTATCCCCATAAATTTAATATTTTTTTTAAAAAAATTGAGATTAAAGTTTCCCCAGTTCTCTCTCCCTCACGGTAATGTATGACACTCAAATCCACAGTGTCTTATTTCCTTAAGACCTCAGTTCTTCCTAGAGAAAACATTCTTTCTAGATATTTATTTTGCCTTTACCTCCCTTTTGCAAGCATCTGACCTGCTTTTTATGCTTATAGACCTCTGTTGGACTTAGCTATGTTTTGTAATATAAGGCAGAATGCCAAGCTTTGAAGGACCTGTGACATTTCTAAGACATTTTGATTTTCATGAGCTTCAAAACATTTCCAGGTAGTTGATTGAAATCATGTAATAAGATTTTTAAATAATGCAGTGTCTGTGTTCAACAGTTCTGTATGCAGCTATTTGTGGGGAGACAGTAGGTCTTACGCTGGGCAACTGCTGTTGGTGCCTGGTGTTTTCTCCTGGTCCTTGAAGTGATCTCTGACTCAAGGTCCTGAAGGATCTACTGGACGATTACTTGTTTATTTCTAAATTATTTTAACTTTTTATATACACTGTAATACATACACTCTATTATAAAAGTCCAACTGTGCTAAAAGGCTTATAATAATAATAATAATAATAATAATAATAATAATAACAAAAAGGCAGCTCCCTGACCTCTTCTGGTATTGCTTATTTAGAGACAATAACTTTCAACTCTTTTAGGGTTAATATCTAGTACTTAAGTCCATATTTCTAACTTATATTTGTAAAGTGCTATTTCTCTTATTTATTTATTTGAAATATATTTGATATATGTAAGGTTAAGGAATACAACATGTTGATTTGATGTATTTATATTTTGTAATATGATTGTCTTTATAGCATTATTTATGCTATTTCTTTTTAAAAAATTTATTCTGGTAACATTGGTTAATAACAGTACATAAGTTTTAGGTGGACAATTCTATAATAAATCATCTGTATATCACATTGTGTGCTCACCTCCCAAATTCTAGTCTTCTTCTATAACCGTATATTTGACTTCCTTTACTTTCTTCATCCTCCATCCCCCACTTCCTCTCTGGTAACCACCATACTGTTTTCTGTATCTATTAGTTTGTTTCATCTGTTGTGTTGTTTTCTCTTTTATATCCTACAAGCTATATGGCAGGAAAACAGACCAATGAAACAGAATTGAGAGCTCAGAAATAAACCCACACATATATAGACAATTAATGTTTGACAAAGGGGCCAAAAATATACAATGGATAAAGGAAAGCCTGTTCAACAAATGGTGTTGGATAAATTGGAAAGCCACATGCAAAAGAATGAAACTAGGCTACTATTTGTCACCCTAAACAAAAATTAGCTGAAAATGGATCCAAGACCTAAATATAAGACCAGAAACAATAAAATATGTAGAAGAAAACATAGGCACTAAACTTATGGACATTGGTCTCAGAGAGGGTTTTGTGAAGTTGACCCTAAAGGCAAGGGGTGTAAAAGCAAAAATAAATGAATAGGACTGTATCAAACTGAAAAGATTCTGCACAGCAAAAGAAACTATCAAGAAAACAAAACAAAAATTTATGCTATTTCTTGATTAATCAATTTAAAAAATGATTTTGTTTTCTTATAAAGTATATAAGGACTTTAGTTTTTTTTTTTTACTTCTTATCCTACCCTCCAAATGAAATGCAGTTTCAATTTTTGTATACTGTATAATTTTCTTTTTTACTTTGAAATTATTTTAAATTTACAGAAGAGTTACAAACATAGTATGATTCCTATACATGCACACTCTTCACCCAGCTTCCCCTTATATTTACATCTTACATAACCATAGTCCAACTTAGGGAATTAACATCAGGACCATACTCTTAAGTAAACGACAGGCTGTATTCAGGTTTCATCAGCTTCAGCACTAATTTCCTTTTTCTGTTTCAGGATCCAGTCCAGGGATTACATTGCATTTATTATTATGTGAACTTAATCTCTCTGGTTTGTGACATTATCTTAGTTTTCTTTGTTTTTCATGCCCTTAACACTTTTGGGAAGAAAATATCGATCAATTTTCTTATAGAATACCCCTTAGTTTGTGTTTGTCTGATGCTTTCTCATAATTATATTCAGGAAAATTACTTCAGTATGATATTGAGAAAGCATCAGACTCTGGTGAGTGCTAAAATTAGTGGATGAAACTTTAAAGAGAAATGGGATATTTACATAGCCCCAAATTATCTCACTGGATATATATTAATTACTGTGGTAGTATTACTATATGTCCACAAATTATTTGATACACCTTTCTCCAGGAGATGGCGTTTAAGTCTCCTGTTGAGTGTGGACTGACTTTAGGGATTCCACGCTAATAAGTAGAGCATGGAAAGGGAAAAAGAGTAACTTTACGGGACAGAAATCTGGCAGATACCACCTTAACTGAGTGATCAAAGTTAACATCACAGTGATAAGTCATGCTGACATCATATCCTCCCTATTATGATGTGATAAGAAGGGCCCCAGAACTAGGGCCATGTGAAAGAAATATAAAACCTGTTTTCTAAGTTAAACTATCCTATAATTTCCATGAAGACCATATGCACAGATTGTTTTTTTTAATTGTGAATCACGGACAATGTGTAACCAAAGTCAGTTTTAAGATACAGGCATTCAGGGCTACCAGAACTCAAAGAAGACAGGAGCACAAACGATAAGCAACAACTTTTCCTAGTTCCCCTAACCTCCACTGAACCCTTCTGATTGTAGTGGTCTTAATGACGTGTCTAATTGAGACACTTTAGGGGCTTTGTGCATGCATTCTAGTTTTAAGATTGTACATTAACATATGTATACATATGATAATATAGCCAGCGTTTTTTTACATGTGAATGTTTTGCTTTTTAAATTTAGTAAAAGCAGTTGATTCAAAATCATGCATATAATCAATTCCAAAGGCCTCCATAACTAAAAAAAATAAGTTCAAACATAGGGCGTGTGACTGGGTTTACTTTACAAAAATTCCGCCTTGCTGTTTACACAGTTGGAGCCTGTGGCTCCTAGGCTAGAAGAGAAGGCATTCCCTGAAACTGAGCAGGGTTCACGCTCGATGAAAATCAGGCAACTACTCACAGATCCAAACACATGGGTTGATGGCCCCATGCCACACTGATTGTTAAGGCCTGGGTAGTCTACTATTTCTCCTGCATCTGAAGATGCCTGTGTTTTATTTATTCTGGTTGGGATATGGATTATATTGCCCTTTCAATATGTGTTACTTTGAAATGATGAGATTAACATAATACACTGGAATTTAAAGACTTTCATTTTCAAGTCCATTTTGCAGGCTTGAAACTAAGAAGTACTGAGAAAAGAGCTAATGTTCATCAGCAGCTCTGCAATCAGACAAAATTCCCACCAGCACAATGCCCGTTCCCAGGAGAGATCATCCTCTTACAGACCTTTGGCAAACAGAAGAAAAAGAAAAATTGTAAGCAGGAAAAGAGAAATAGGGAGGAGAGACATGTCAGAGATATATGTAAAGTTATTTCATCCCACATGTAAGTGCTTGCTTACAAGACAGCTTTTATGTCCAGCGCATACCGTCTGTATTCTGATCCCTGTATTGCTCCCAAATTTGCCTATGTGTAAGTAATCTCATATCATGATAGATACATGAGGAAGCCCACTGCTGGGAGATTGTCACATATTCATCTTTCAGTTATTTCAATGGAGGCAAAACGGAAGTTAGTCTTTGAACATACTGCTGGACTCTCTAGCTCCCACAGTGACCGGCTGGGCATGAGGCATCCTGAGTGCACCAGCCCCTCATGAGCAGGGCAGTCATTTCTCTTTCTTCATAAGAACTTTATTAGAGCAGAAACATTTTTGCATTCAACCAGAATGAGCTCAATTTACTATTAATGCTTAGTAAGTAATCCATGCACACTTTGCACATTTGCCCTAAAATATATTCTACAAGATTATGAAAAGATAGCTTTGCCCTTGAGGCATCAGCTCTTCAGAACCTGCCTCCTGGCCTTAGAGAACGTGCTGTAAATGGAAGGGGAGTGTCCTCACTTAATTTGATACATCAGGTCTTCATCAAAATATTTATTTCCTGATCTTCCTACACAGGAAGTGACAAAGGTTAATAAGAGCTCAAGTTAAAAATAATTAAGGATGAAAATATATACAGTAAAATGCAAAACAAATCAGAATAAATAAAGTTGAGAGTGACTGTTAGGTTAAGATGTCTTGAGACTCACTCCAATCACAAAGTGTTGTTTTCTTTTTGAAGGACAGAAAAAAGCTGACTGGTACAGTGAAACTATTCATTACTGATACATCTAGGAAACAATTTAAAGAAAAAAATGATGAAAATAATAAGTAATTTCTTCAAAAGTTCACAGAATCCCTTGTCTTTACCTATGGGAAATTTCATAGGAAGATAATATTTTGCTACAATTTTCATCATATTTCTCTCTTTAAATTATTTCCTAAGCTTTTTTCCCATTCTTTTAACTTTACGATTAGTATTGTTTATAAGGTCAAGGAATCAAATACAAAAATGGCCAAATACAAGATAGAGTTTTACTTTTCTTTTGCATGAAATAAGTCTAGAGGTGGGTACTCCAGAGCATAGGGCAGCCCCATGAAATAATCAGGGACCCAGAATCTAGCTTGCTTTTCCATCATTTTCGGCTGTGTCTTCTTCTTTCTGGTTCTCAATGTGTTTGTTTAAGTTCCAGTCTTCCAAATTATTCTGCATTACACCCAGAAGAAAAGGAGAAGGAAATGGGTAAGAGGTATGACCCTCCCTGTAAGAAAAATTCCTGGATATCAGAAACAATATTTTCAATTAATTCTATTGGTCAAAATATATTCATCTCTTACTACAGGAGAAGGCTGGGCGATTTAGTCTTTCAGCTGTTGTCCAGCTAAAAATCAGGCATTGCTGTTATCGAGGAGGAAAGGGAGAACAGATATTAGTCTCTCTAAATGCTAAGTCTATTTGTGGTGAGAAGAATGTATTTATGTGGAGTTCATAATTGTTGTAAGAAAAAGTTCAGGTGACTATTGTGCTTCAGTCTATGAGGGTAGGGTATACAAAATTTATAAGCTATGGGTAGACAGCAGTACTGATTTTATCTAACATTTTGAAATTCAATCAGTATCTATGCAAGTTCAGATAAACTAAAAATGTAATAAACCTAATAGAAGTAGACTAAAATACATCAGGCCCCTTAATTTTCTGCAAATTATAATGTCTTGGAATAGTTTTCTCACCAATTGCCCCTTTGGATACCGAAAATCTTGAAAAAAATAATTAAATATTAGATGAAATTCAGATTTAAGGTGTATCTCACCTGAGAATAAAATAATTCTAGTTTTAAACTACTCTTCAAAGGAAAAAGAAGAAATGCCATCCATGAAAGAATGTGTTTTTTTGTTTATTTTTGTGAAGTTTCTTGGACATCAAACAAGCTTTTCTGAGCATCCTGAATAATTGAGTGTCGATGAATAAAAACGTGTTAAGTTAAATTGCCCTCAAAGTTCAGTGGCTTAAAAAAGAGATAAAGCTGAGCAAAACAGATGTGAGCTTTGTCTAAACCAAAATGGTTTTCAGTGCTCCCTATGGGAAGTTATGTTCTTTGCTTCAGCTGATCCCACATGCTTGTAGTCACATCAAACGTTTACGGAGCACCTTTGATTAGCAGGCTCTTTTCCAGGACCCGGGGACAGCAGCTCAGGAGATGTGGGATTTCTAATCCAGCAGGAGGACAGAGCCTAAAGAAGTAATTAACTGCAGTTGTAATTAATTACAAAAGAGACATGTAGGGTGCAAAGAGAGCATGTGAAAATATACAAAATTTAGGAAAGAAAAAAAAAAAACACCCTGATTGGGACCAGCGTGGAGTTGATGAAATGTGTATACTGTATTTACAATTGCAAGCTCATTGTAGATTTTATGTTTAAGCTGAAGAAACTATACAAAAAGTGAAAATATTAAAGTAGTGACAATTGCAACAGTGATAACCTTACAACTGGCTTTCCCCAATCAGTTACATCGTCAAGATTCCTTTACGTGTACACTTACAAGACAGACTTTTAGAAAGTGGAGAGACCACAGTCAGTGGAATAATCTCTCAGACCTCCTCCTGCTCCTCGATCGATAATTCCACAACAAACTATTTGCTTAACCTCGCAGCATAGTCAAAATCATAGTTTTTCTCTTTGTAAGACTCAATGGAAGTTTCTAAGTAATTCTCCAGACATTATTTTGGTAGTCAATGCAATATGGAGGAATGGCTGCTTTGACAGGTGGTTTATCAGGCACCCATCAAACTTATCTGGAAGTGAAATAAAATAGTGATGGTCTTTAAAGAGAGATGGTGGAGAGAAGGGCTGCTAAGTTACCAGAGACATAGGCCGAGATAACATTCAGCTTTGCATTTATAACTCATCAAAAATGCAACATTTTGTTGAACTTGATCTTAGGTTATTTAAAATAAATGAATGAGATTTAAAACTTGTTACAAGATGGGTTTGGCTTCTTTTGTATGACATGCAATCTTTTCTTTTTCTCTCTCTCATTTTCCAAAATTATTTGTCTAGACTCTATCATGGTAACACATCAAGGTAATGATGTTATTAATAAGAAAATATCTGGGATGACTTCTCAGCTTTTGCTTCAGAGGCTAGAATACTTTGTACATGGAAGTCAATTGTAATTATTGATGCTGTTCTATTGACACAAATAAGTGACTGATAATGACACAGAGAGAAAATAGAAAGGAGATTGAACCCTGGACATAAAACAAGAGTCTGAGAGGAAGTAGAAGAGTCCTCAGAGCTGTGACAGAAACTGGACAATTTACTCAACCTCCAAGATGCCGTCTGTAAAGCCAATGTTAGCTTATGAAGGCCACGTATGTGTAGGGAGGAGAGAGAAGTTACAGATACAGAAAGGCAGCCATGTAGGGCCATAAATAAACAGCTGCAAACTCCAAGGGGCACCGTTCATTACCCATGATGTGTCCGCCCTTCTCTCCATGAACTTTCCTGATGTCCTCAAGCCTATTGATTACTGATGCCAGAGGCAGCTCCCTGTTTTGAGATCTCCAGAGGGGGCAGGGAGGTCAACTAAACAAGGAAAGCAGATATTAAGAGTTTCAAAAGCCCTAAATACCATTTTCCCAACATAGATTCTAATGATAAACCCAAGGCGGACTTTAGGTTGCTGATCTAGACTTATAACTAGGAGACGCTCTCTCCATGATAACTGAAACTTTCCATATGGGCAATGGTTTTCCCTGGAGATCACTAAAAAATATTAATTTTAATCTTTACTAAAAGCCCACTTGTAAAAACTTGAAGATCTGAGTCATGCCCATGTACATTTTACCAGTCAGAGGTCTGTGCACTAGAACCTCATTATTTGGCCCACAGGTGAATGTGGCTTTTGTTACACCACAAGTCAATATTTAAGGACATGACAAACAACCAAAAAGAATTTAGTGCTCCCAATGGTGGAGAAATTTTTAGCATCTGTAAAAAGAAAACTCCATTTCAGATTCACAAAACGTCCTGCTGCACATGAACAAATGTATTACATTGACTTTGTGTACAATGGGAAACTTAAACACACCGCGTTTCTGTCATTGCATTGGCTTCTGGGAAGCTCAGTGCTACATTTGTCACCCACCTCTAGCCAATGTAGAGGCCAGAAGAAATCTATTTCTACATTCTAGTCTAACCTACAGCTTTACTAATAGCTTACCTTTATTTTTCTTTGCTCCAATTTTCTCAACCATTTTAAAAACTCTTTTGCATTTTTGTAAACTATTCAAATACCATTATTGATCAGGGTGAAAGTTCAATAATTCATGATTAAAGAGGTGTAGGACTTCTCTATTAATAGCTTAAATATAATAAAGTTCAAATTCAATGATCAGGGTCGATTGGAAAGCAAAGATCATTATTTGTCTCGTTTAATATGTTAAATGTTTTCTGCCATTTATAAATGGCACAATAATAAATTATACATATATGCACAGGTTCACAACATCTTAATACATTTCTAAAATGCAAATGCTATGAAAACATTTTCTTTTCTGTTTTGTAACTAACTTGGTGCAAAACATGACCTGAATTGCCATGAAACTAAAGTTCTTAATTGACCCCAGGCAGTGTGAATATTCTTCAATTTCTCCGAATATTAGAATGTGTTTGACTGCAGGGTGCTGTTCAGGCCCCATGCTGCGGAATATATGGCATATGCCCACTATTTCCTTAATGCAATTGGAAAAATTATGACTTCTAATCCATACATGATTTTGGATAAGGAATGTTATTTGTGAAGTTTCTGAAGACCACTCTTGTCAGATGCCATAAGGGATTTGAGGGAGTGTTACCCTCCCCCTTATTTTTAAATCATGATAATTTTCCAATAAGCAAAAGAGAGACCTCAAACCCTTTTCAGCTTTCAGAGTAAGCTGTTCTTATCTAGTTCTCTAGCTTTAAAAACCACTTACCATGCAATATCTATAAACGCATTATACTGAATTTCTCGAGAAGATGTGTCCCATTGCTTCTGTTTTGGCCGTGAGATCTGGCCCAGTGCAGCTCAGTCAGTCCAATCAGACACAGAGCAGAGAGAAATAACAATACATTCACAAGCCATGGAGCAGAGGTCCTTCCATGGGGAATTAGAAATATTCCATCAGTGCTAATCACAATTCGTTTTCTGAGAAATGACATTAATTTTTAAGAGAACGTACAATGACACGATAGGAGTTATTAAATTAGGAAAGGGTAACTTTTAAGAAGTGGAGTGCCAAGTTCAAACTTCTACCATATGGGTGGAGTGGAGGAACATTAATTTTAAAATGGAGATATAACTTTTATTTAAAAATACTTTAATATGTTACGCAATTGTATGCACTAGGCAGTGTGTATAGTACTTCACGTTTATTATCTTCTTTAGTCCTTAGGTCATTCTTGAGATAGATGCCATGATTATTTGCATTTCACTGGTGAGGAAACAGGCTCAGGAAGCTATTCAGCTAATAAGCAGGAGACGCTTCTTTCAAGTTAGTGTCCGGGTGCCTCCCCCAGGGTCATTATGCTATTCCAGATTTATTTAACTTTGCTGTCTTTCAGTGAAGGGCTGGGAAGTATAGACAGGGACGGAAAAGGGGGTGTAATGGTGGCCACACAGCT